>NW_026936559.1:0-190000 GCF_032062105.1 Saccostrea cuccullata
CGGTTAGGCTGTCTAGACTAGGCTTTAGACTGTGAATGAATGCGTGACGTCATAATCACATTCTTGAGTCGCTGCCAAAAAATCGTAGTAGCAGCGTTTGTGAATCGTAGTAGCCACGTATAGTAGAGTGTAAACACCGTATTTAGAGCTATGTACTGACCCACCTAGCCCCCCAAGGACTGTACTGAGTTGACCCCCTATCCCCCCCCACCCTAAGACCTGTACTGAGTTGAACCCCCCTATCCTCCCAGACCCCCAATCTGCACTCCCTTGACCCCCCCTATCCCCCAGGGGGCTGCACTCCGTTGACCCCCCTATCCCCCCAACCAATCAGAATCCTCCATTTTTGACCTCATTTGCATACAAAAGTGCACTCAATTGAACCGTCTATCTAGACGCCTTATACTACTAAGGGTGATGTGGTAGTTTAATTTAAATCTGGTACGGAAAGAAGTTGCCAATATATAGTAATTTGGATATAGCCTAGACTTTCACGTTGATATTTTGAAAGTTTTTGTCTGTGAACGAGGAATGTTAAAGTGCATTTGAACAATTTAAACCTCTTTTTTGCAAAGAAATACATAATATAGTCTACATAGGCATTGATAATTGGGGCTTACTGAGTAGCCCCCAAACATTTTTTGTTGGTTTAGCCCCCCCCCCCCCCCTTTCAGTTTGCTTTCGACACGCGCTTATGTATCATATATATATAATATTTTGAAACGATTTCTGCAATGCGCAACACTAATGTCTTCAATTTAGCGGCATATTGCTTTCGAATATAAGTGTGTAAACAAAACAAGTCCAAATATTGTCAATAATTACAGATTGTTGTCATAAATAAAGTGTCAAACTCTGATGCAACTGTTTTTGACAATTTTATAACTAAACTATCATTGCGTTTTCAGCTACACGACACCGTTATACCAGGCACGTTTCCGTTTCTCTCCTAGAAGGACCAAGTTAAAAATGTTTCAAATGGGAAAAAAAAGTTGTTATTACAACGTAAGAAAGTCGTAATAACGAGATAAAAAGTCGTAATAACGAGATAAAAAGTCGTTATTACGAGATAAAAAGTCGTTATTACGACTTAAGAAAGTGATAATAACGAGATAAAAAGTCGTTAATACGACTTCAGAAAGTCGTTATTACGAGACAAAAAGTCGTTAATACGAGATAAAAAGTCGTTATTACAACTTAAGAAAGTCGTAATAACGAGATAAAAAGTCGTTATTACGAGATAAAAAGTCGTTATTACGACTTAGAAAGTCGTAATAACGAGATAAAAAGTCGTTATTACGACTAAAGAAAGTCGTAATAACGAGATAAAAAGTCGCTATTACGACTTAAGAAAGTCATAATAACGAGATAAAAAGTCGTTATTACGAGACAAAAAGTCGTTAATACGAGATAAAAAGTCGTTATTACAACTTAAGAAAGTCGTAATAACGAGATAAAAAGTCGTTATTACGAGATAAAAAGTCGTTATTACGACTTAAGAAAGTCGTAATAACGAGATAAAAAGTCGTTACTACGACTTAAGAAAGTCGTAATAACGAGATAAAAAGTCGCTATTACGACTTAAGAAAGTCATAATAACGAGATAAAAAGTCGTTATTACGAGACAAAAAGTCGTTAATACGAGATAAAAAGTCGTTATTACAACTTAAGAAAGTCGTAATAACGAGATAAAAAGTCGTTATTACGAGATAAAAAGTCGTTATTACGACTTAAGAAAGTCGTAATAACGAGATAAAAAGTCGTTACTACGACTTAAGAAAGTCGTAATAACGAGATAAAAAGTCGTAATAACGAGATAAAAAGTCGTTATTACGAGATAAAAAGTCGTAATAACGAGATAAAAAGTCGTTATTACGACTTAATTTTTTTTCTTCATTTTCTAATTTTACCCTTGTAGGCTTTCGTAAATATTAGATGAAATATCAAATAAAATTTGGACTTAATTGAGATTAAAATTTCCACTTCTTATCTGTCGCACCATAGGCACATCGCCCGCCTTATCCCCCCATCTTCTTTGACATTACTTTTAATTCTCTCTCGTATTAAACTCATTTTCATTGCTAGTATTCCTTTCATCATTTTAGCTACACATACTATTTAAACACTGTAAATGATTTAATTTCCATTGAAAATTGTGTCATCTTTCGAAGCACAGGAGTTATCCTCCTTACCCTAGCATGAGGTTTAAGTTTTTTTTATATATACATGTTCATTTAAGGTATTCCGAACCTCGGGTACTGAAAATCAGGCATTGCAGAATTGAAAAATACCAACAACAAAAAAAATCTCTGAATTTTCAAAGTTAAAAATCATCTTTAAAAATAATTATATTACATATGGAAAATTTTTAAGTTTTTTTTTTTTCAGGAAAAGCGAACAAAAAAAAAACTATGCATTTTCTAATTGAAAATTGATGAATGAAACATATGGAGATAACGAGAAAACACGGAACTCCAAGAAATCAGAGGTTGGATCAGGTGCTAAAGAGGAGTCAACATCCCCTGCCGACCGGTCACACCCGCCGTGTGCTTCTTGTCATCATTAAGAAGTAACGGAAAAATCCGTCGTCAATTCGGTGTATAAATAATGGACTAACAATTCGTATGAAAAACGTCAGTCAGCATTTGACTCAATGATAAATTGTATTTGCTGACAAAGTCATTGTATCGACAATAGAACTTACGAAATGATGACTTTAAACGAGACTGCTGATATTCTTGTTTCATCAACATGTTTGTCAATAATTTACCTCGTTTTAAAATTTGTTCATACGTAGAGCATGCTCTTGCGTATCGAATCAGCTGAGAGATATAAACTCCGTATGCAAAAGATGAAGGTACTAGTATTGCTGCCTAAGAATAAGGGAAGTTGACGATTGAAATTTTAAAGTCATCACGTTTATCATATTAAAATATATTTATGATAAAAAGAAATTAAACTATTGATATTTTGACATTTGTAGAAAAAGGAATGATTTTTATGCCTATGATGTACATCTACTATGTTTTATTTTTTTTTCAATTATTTTATAAATGAATGCATCGTATATAAAGTGTTTAATTCCTATCACGAAAAATCACTTCTGATTTCATATCATGAACATTGACATTAAAGGCTAGATAAAATGAAATTCAATTTCTTGAAATGTTTATAACTCTTAAAATACGTTTATAGGGGTACAAATATCAACATTTAAAAGATCTTTTCTTAGTTTTCAAAGGTCTTTGAATCACACCGAGGTGCATATATAATGAAACTTGTTGCATGAAAAAATTTAAGTGAAAAACTTCATTTTGAGACTTTTTCAATTGAATAATGAATTTAAGAGTTATCTTTCCTTGCTGAGGATCGGACATTCTTAAAACACTATTTATATTGAATAGTTTACGTCTGAAACATTTATTATATGGTTAACAAGCCTCAAAACAGAACCTGGAAATAAATCAACACAAACTATTTGACAACTGTAAGCATGATTCATTCACTGCTATGCAAACGGTACTTTTTAACTTTACCCGAAGTTCGTTGCATTAATTTTATTGTTTAATTAATGTCAAACACAGACATTCCATACTGCTTAGCTCCCACGAGGCTAAATTTGACTGCGGTTGAGATTATCTCGCCAAAATATTGACATGTGTTTTTAATAAATCGACGCGTAAATAGTTGCAATGGATTTTGTTTTTAAAACAATTGCAAAAAGGCAATATAATATCGATATATAGTGATAAGAGGTATTTAGTAATCGATAGACTTTTCACTAAAAATCTTTTCAAAAATAATCATATTTGCAAGAAAATCTATTATGAAGTAAATTACCGGCGTGAGTAACGAAATCGATTACGTGTAACAGGACCAATAGTTCTGACTTAAGCTAATGGAACTCGGACTTTGGTCTTCCTGTCTTTTTGCCGGTGTAATTAATTAAAGGAAGTGAATTCAAGGACACTGTGACATAATTTTGGAACGTTTTGGAGATGAAAAGTGCTTTATTAGGAATATTTCCTAGTCTGGTACCCTGTCATTGGTTAACGGGCGCAAGCGCCCTAAAAAAAACCAACTTGTAATTCCTAGCGGCAGCGACTGGAATCAAGGGCAGAGAACCAGTGCTAGAATATTTCCCATAATCAGACATTTATGGTGATGTAATTTCTGTATCGGCAGGTTTTTTTCTCAAGTGCCAAACATTACACAAAGTTGATTTAAGGATTCACTGTCTAGTTAGTATAGTATGCCAGGGCATCAACGATAGTGGGAAACAAAGAAGAAAAGTAATGTAAGGAAATAGAAGAAAAAAATCTTAAACAACTACCCGACCTTTTTCTCGAAATTTTAAAAATATTTTAACGCCCTTTATTTTGTTCCATTTCTTTTTTTTCTCCTCTACATATGACCCCATTTTTCAATTTACTTCCCATCAGACCCAAATACAGCTGCAAAAATAGAGCGTAAGAATTGGCTTGATTTTCTCTGATTGTGGGCATACAATGTGCATTATAGACATCAGGCTCTTTTAAGGACAGATGATACAAACAAACGTTTGTTTAAAATTTTGAAAATAATTATACTTTGGTCATGTTTTAATGAAAAAGATGAATAAGTTTCTCCGTGTATAGTTTTTCATGTTTTATTCAAAACTGCATAAAAATGGAATTTAAAGTGAAAAATATTTGTATAGAATAGTAAGAATGGTTTCAGAAGGGTAGAATTTTGAACATCACAGAAGGTTTACAATTTCTTTATATTCTAGAAAATTCTTATTTGCAATGAAATTCGGTGAAAAAATATATACCAATCCAGGCATCCATTTTTTGTTTGTATCATGCGTCCTTAAATGGCATTCAAGCTCTGCGTCACGGCATCTGCAAAATCAGAGCGTGTAAGAGAAAGTTCTTTTGCTCTACTTGTAAGCATACAGTACATACATGTATTCCCTACTTTACACCCTCTTCTGAAGCTTTGCATAGGCGTTGGAAGCAAAATGAAGGTTGGGGGGGGGGGGGGGGGGCAAAACCAAGGAAAAAAGGTAAGCCCCAATTTTCATTGCCTATATTATGTCTATCCCCCCCCCCCCCCGGTTCCGACGCCTATGCTCCGAATGCTTCATAGCAGCTACAATAGCAGAACATGTAAATCCTGACTTCCTAAATGATTTTATATTTGTAGCAGAAACTGTGTTATGTTTTTTCCACACTAAGACTTAAAATGATTAGAGATTACAGCCATGGTATACCTCTCTAAAGATTAACGTGTGGTATAAGTCCTCTGAAGATTGCTGTGTTTACCTTCTCGTTCTGCCTGGTAATTACACAGTAGATTATAAATTCATTGTGTTCAGTTCGTGTGTATAGAAAGTCTGAATTAATATCTCAATCCACTTACAGGGGCATTCAATGTTTAACTCTGGCCTGTCTGTAATCAGCTTAAGTCAATTCTTATTTATGTACATGTATGTAGAGCAGAGAGAGAGAGAGAGGGGGGGGGCTCGACCGCTGCTTTGCTCCATGTATATGGCTAAATATGATGAATTGAATTTGTAAATTAAAATAGTGTCTGTAATTTACCGATCAGGATAGGCGTGGATGGACATTATTCTTACCTCTTGTCCATGTTGTCACCTCCATGCATCTTGAAGTCAATTTTATCAACTTCCTTTTTTTGTCAGAACATTTTAATTGGAATATTGGGGATGATCGAGTGGGTATGACCCCCCTCCCCGTCACAAAAAATCCGAGATTCGCCTTAATGGGTGTTCGTGGTGTTATTAGTCTAAAAGTAGCTTTACTAGCAGATTCTTGGCCGAATGAAACGTTAAGAATGGTTGAATTTACTAAAAACTGTATAAAATATTCTGTATTTTTAACCTATGAGGGCAGATCCCTTTAACTGCATAGACTACCACAAAATTAGAACTCTTAAATTGCGTGTTATAGTATAGAAGGGCCTTAATTTTTATGTTTAGTTCTTTTTCCCCAAAAATTCATGCATGCAGTAATTAATGAGTCATATACACTATACACTGTTTTAATAAAATACATGTAGAAGATGGTTACTTCATACAACATACATGGTAAATTGCTACTGAGCGCCTGTCTTTCCCATCTCGGTCGCCAGTCCTTCCTTAATATCGAGGGCTTATTACTTTGATTAACTATCTCAAAAGCCCGTTATCCCTTCTTCCTGCAGATTTTTAATTAAGTTTATGCCATTCAAATTTCCCCCATCAAAGGTAATCAAGTAATAGGTGATAAATTAATTAGCTATAAATCTAGGTTGAAGTAGACGTGCAATCACGTCGATGAAAGGACAACACGTCGACCTTCTTTTTTTCTTCTCGGACTTGTATTCGGGGTAAATTTTTATGCTAGAGAAATACAAGTTTCCTCAAAATGATTAAAATCTCTCTCTCTCTCTCTCTCTCTCTCTCTCTCTCTCTCTCTCTCTCTCTCGGTATTGTGAATTTCTCGGTTGAAAAGTAAATCTAACACATTTTGTGACACTTTAAATTTTTAATAAGTGTTAGTGAATGGATGAACCAAACCGCACGACAAAAAACTAACATGAAATAGATATATTGATCTGTCTGGTTTTATAGGCATTAGGCCATTCCAAGTTTTTTCTCTGTTTAGCGTCCACCCATCTTTCAAAAACCTACCTAGATTCGCAAAAAGCACACAAGCCAAAACATAAAACACAGGCTTAAAAGTGATAAAAATGACGTCCTTCAAATGATTTGATCTAACTAAACTGCTTTAATAGAAGAAATATCTATTCTTAAGCAAAAACAAGGGATTAAATGCTTAAAATACACCCAATATAACTTACTGTATAGAATTATTTGGAGAAATTGACAAAATTTAAAAATTTCGATTAAATTAATCAATTTCAGGACTCCTGAAGTTGTGTGTTTTTTTCTTATATGGGGTGTCAAAAACCAAGGCGCATGCGGACGCTAAACATAGAAAAAAAACTTGGAATGGCCCAAGGGTGTCCCATTTTAAAACATCGGGCCTATTATCATCACGGAATTATGTAAAAGAGAATACGTATACAGAATTAAACCTCAGCTTATTAAATTTTAATCAAATATATATTGAAAATCTCGTCTTTTGCCCCGCCTGAATCTTGAGAGCTATTCTTTGTGATCTTCTGAAGGACCGTGGCACCGTATACTTTAAAGGGAAATCCATACACACGACCCATTGCACAGGTTTAAAAATCCAAATACACAATCAATGAATAGGTAATGTATTCAGACTGACAAAGTTTGTTCAAACATCAACCATTACGTCTTTTACAAACCGTATTGAAGATTTTACCCGTGTTACCAAAACACGGTCTCCTCCTTAGGGAGCAGATATCAAGTATATCAATACATGTACAATGTCATTCTGTTGGTCTTACATATCCAAAAACAATTGTTTTATACCCCCCCGCTTGAAAAGCGGGGGGGGGGGGGGGGGGTATATAGTGATGGGGATGTCTGTCCGTCCGTACGTGCGTCCGTCTGTTACGCTTTGGGGTATCCATGCATCTCTTATCCGCAACTCCTCTTTTACTTCTTTTGATAAATTTTAATGATACTTTCATAGACTCGTGCCATTGTGAACCTCCTATTTAATTTTTGATCTGTTCTCCCATCAGAGCAAAACATGGACTTTGCCATTATAACCATATATATATGGGATGCGGGGTGGGGATGGTATCATTTAGTGAGCTCATCGCTTACAGTACTTATAGTTTTTTTTTTACTGTTCGAAGAGAAATGGATGTTTAGCGTGCAGTTTTCATTTTAAATATATGGCCTAGCTTTGAAAATGATATATCAATATCTGCGCTTTTTGAATATAGGAAATACATGTAATGTAGCCTTGTAATGAAAGTAATAATTTCGGAATGTAAATTTCTAGCCTTAACAACCCCCGCTGTCCATTAAATAAACTCCAAAAAACTTCAGTTTATACATACAGTGGCGGTTTATTTGTTTTCTCTAGATATCGATGACCCACTTTGGATTTAGATATTGACAGTCAACATCAAACTCAATTTTATGAAATAGGTAAGGTCTCGCAGCGAATCTCCCTGCGTTCATTGCAAAGCCGACAAAAATCAATCAAATTTTCTTAGTTTTACTTTTCTTTTTATGGTGGTTTAAAGTCAACATTGTCGTTAAAATTTAGATTCAGTCAACACACACGAAGTTTAACATGTTTAAGAGTTTAAATGGACAGTTTTTCTGCTATTGGATTTTAGATCAAGGATCACAGCTCTGTCCCAACGCACTTCGAAAAATTGTGTCCGAGTGCGTTAACTCTGGGAGCAAGTTAATGCATTTTGTACAAAAAAAAAAAAAATAAATAAATAAAAAAAAAAAAAAATTCAAAGTGCGTTCCCTGCATTAATTGCTTGTCTAACGTGTTCTTTTTTCATGCAACAAATTCCTTTTGTTTTTTAGCAAAAAAAGTTGAAAAACTGCTCGAAAATGCCAACATTTTATTTCGAAGTTTTCAATGGAGAGGAAAAAACAACTGTCCGAATGTTTAAAACAGGCATGTATAAGGTCAGTATTTATGGGGGCCGACTATAGTTTTATTGTGTGAAAACTACAATAGCAAAACTCTTCATTTTTATACCATATATAACTTACAATAACTTCAGTGTACATGCAAAGTTTGGGGGAAATCTACCGTCCAGGTATTTTTGAGGGACCGTCTCAAAATACAGGTATATTTACTGTAGGATTATATAGGAAAATGCCAATTTTTAGCACTTTAAAGCTAATTATACAAATACTACAATAGACATTTTGTTCAAACTATAATATTTGATAAGTAATACTACATTATACAATATATGTAAGAAACACAAAATTCTACCGTCTTGTTACCAGAGGGGGCATCTCAAAATGCAAAAAAATAGCAAATTTTACTATTTTTATAGAGTATTACAAAATATGACGCACACAATGGATTCACATGAAAACATAATAAAAATATTGGAGATATTCTCAAATTTCTATTTTTAAATTTCAAGAGCGTATGTTTATCACTTTTTCTTTAATAATATTTTTATTACCCCTTTCTTTAAGAGCTACAGATTATCATTATGTCAAAATCACACTGCAACGACGGTAACCTACCTATCAATTGCAAAATCGGTTAAAAAATCAGTAATATCAAATTGTAATTACATTCTTATACCTAAAATTTCTTAATTTTGTTTAATTTAAATAATTAAGCGAAAAAAAGTTGCATTAAAACCGTGAATACGCTTCATTTTACTATGCTGCGCGAAATATTGCGCAATGGAAACTACAGCCGGCCCCCTTATATATACACATGCGTCTTTTCTAAAATTGCATGGATACCAGTGCCGAGCTGAAAGGATTTGAATGCCTTTTCATGAAGATAGTGTTGCCTTTGATAATTTTTAAATCTACAGTTTAATGAGCAAGTTGTAGTTTAAATCAGTTAAAGATTCTTAGTATTTAAAGCTGACATGAATTCTTAAAAACGCAACATTTTCATCAATGTACGACTTGTTTCATACCAACTATAGCCGTATTCCGCCATATTTCTTTCAGATACATTGTCTCATTGTAACGATATATACCCCAATGCGCTCGTTACACTTGAATGGTTTTTTGGCTTGGGTATCGACTTGTGCACATCTCCGATGGTAAAGCATATATAAGAACACATGAGGTGATCAAGACATTTCAAAACCAAAATAAACAACATAATAAGCATATTTCTGAATGATTATTGATTTGAATCAAAAGAAAAAAATGCAAGTTTGGAAGAGAAATTTAGATGCATGAGTACGTATTTTTACAGTGCGCCAATTTATGCAGAATAAACTTGAAATAAAAAGCAGCATAATTCGCAAACACTTTTTTGAAATTATTACCATTTGAATGGAACAAAAAAACCAACGTCTTTGATTTGCAGGTCCTATGCAATTGATGCATATCAAGAAAACGCGTCGAACGCTGTAAACGTACCCATACCTGGTAATAAGGTTTCTGCATCGGTTCGAAGATGTGCACAAGTCAAGTGATATACACCCTGAATTCCATTTATTGAAATATGCATCACAAAAAAGAAATAAACTCCATAAAAAGCTCAATAGTAAACACACTGTCATTACTCCGTACAGACTAGCACTTCAAAACACTTAGTCCGTGCTGATCAGATTTTGGTCAGGGAAAATATCACAAGTGGAAAGAGAAGTTATTTGGTATTTGCGCGGCTGAAAGGGGGGGGGGGTGTATCTAAAGTATATTTATAACTGCTTCATAATGCGTAACTGAAAATTGTCTCTCAATAGTTGTAATAAACATTCTATATAGTCTGCAGTTGTTTTGCATCGCAAAATTCCTTTTTCAATTATAACTGATTACTTTAGTACTAATCTCAAATCTAAACCGAGTAGTTTGATATACGGTAATTATTTATTTCAAGAAATAAAGGCATTTAACCAGAATACAAAATTTCATTTGTACATCTGTAGGTTCTTTAACACACAGAAAGAAAGACCATCCCCTGTTTATATTGACATTTAGGCATTTTGTATTTTTAGGGGGGGGGGGGGATAATTGACATGACCGTTACCTAAACATTCTTGGAAGACATACATTTCTGCTAAATCCATTTTGGAGATGTTTTACTGTCTCACTCCGACCACAAAGTAAGTACATTTTGGGGTATGTGACTGTTTTATAATTATGTAGTATAGGAAGTGTTTCATTTCGAGATTTCATTATCCCTGTCTGACAGTCTAGCTTTTTCAAAAATAAAAATAATTCCTGTAGGAATATTTGGGAGATAAATTTTAAAAACTAAGGTAGGGATACTTGAAAGCTGGTTCAATACGGATAATTTTTATTTAGTTTTTTATTTATTGAACCATTAAAATCTCTCTCTCTCTCTCTCTCTCTCTCTCTCTCTCCTGTAACCATTCGTTAGCGCAAAATTAGGTTTAAAATTCTACGCACTTTGTGCTCTACCATTTATTAACCCTAACGACAGATCAAGGATTTTTTTTTCAGGCAGGGATGTCGATTGTCAAAACTTGTTCAAAAATTGAAATGATAATTTACTTTTGACAAAGGCAGAAATTGAAAGGGGGAAAAAGTGAAATCTACATCATAAGAATGGGAACATTGTGAACTTTCTCAATTATCTTCTCAGGCAAGGAATCTGGACAAAAAGTATTTAGACAAGAGGAATAAGTTTAAAAGTTAATTTTAGTAAGAATGTGGCATTCTCATCGGCAGTTCGTTTTCCGTTCCTATATGCATCGACTATTTTTAATCATTAAAATTTTATGTCAAGAAATATAATTCACATTCAATTATAGAGGCGGATCCAGCCAGTTTAGAAAAGCGGGGGTGGGTGTGTTTCAGGTCGGTGCCCCCACCACTCATTAGCATAGAATTAAACCACGGCCACTTCAAGTCCTTATTACTTTATGAGAAAGGGGGCCTCCAAAAGCAGTTGAAAAGCAAAAAAGAAATAAATCAAAACCAAAACCAAAAAAAAAATAAAGCAACAACAACACCAACAAAACCTATTTACCACCCTTAAAATCATTTTTGGGAAGGGATAGATCATGGGGGTGGGGTGTTCCTGTAACTTTTCTGTTCGGTACATTAATGCATATTTTCCGGTAACAAAAAATGTGAAGAGAGCTTTCAAATCAGAATATTATTTAAAACTGCAGCAAAAGCTAGATTATCCTCAGAAAAAGTGAGCCCCCAGGCCTCCATCTGCATACTATGGGAGCATTTTAAACCTTTCTCGATTTAAAATATTTTATGCATATTTCTAGAAGTTCATTACTTCTGGAGAAGGTCCTAAAATGGTATAGCTAAAGTTCGCTGGAATCTTCCTTGCATATTACTTGTGGGTATCCAGAGTCCTTAGGCGGGGTTGTGAAGGTACACAGAGGAAAGCAAATCTGCATACATCTACAGATCTACCGAGCAGAAAGGACAGAATTTTTTTATTACTTCAAATTATTCGACGCATAAATATCTATATTACAGAAAAAATTCTATCTGTGTGTGTACGAAAATAAAGGGGGGGTTCCAACCCCCCAGAACTTGCCCCATCTGGAGCCACTAATTAATTCTATTTTGATCATTCATGTACCACAGAATCAAACTCGTTTATTGTGTAAAAAATTATAAATAACTTTAAATCAAGTTGTATTAGGTCTATATTTTAAAAAATAAAGCCAATACACAGTATGTATTTGAAAATAATTGATCGTAATGATTATCCGATCCTTTTCAGATGTTTGTTTGATTTATTTATTTGAGGAGACTGTTATGCATTTTCCCCACCACCCCCACCCACCCCCTCCTTTCACAAGAAAAATCTCGTCAAAAGACGAAAGATTTAATGATGCATGCTATAAAATAGATTTGATGTAGTTAAGCTGTTTATAAATTTTGACTTATTTTGTTCATATTTATATATACAGACAGTAGTAAATTTATATTTTTTTTGAGAGAGAAAAAAATATTTGCATTTTTTTTTTCAATCAACCAAAATACCAGTGAGATTTCCACCTTTGAAATTTCCCCTGACCAAATAAACTGATCGTCGTGGACCACGTGTGTCCAAGTGCTATGTGGTGACTTTTTTTACTGTAGAGTTAGCAATGGATTACATGACTTCTGAGATGAATATTTCAATAAAAGTAAAATAGGACATTTCTTTCGACATGTGCACATCCCTGTAACGATAGCAGTATTCAGGTAAATGTTTTATCACTGCGTTCGATGCGTATTCTCGACCTGCAGGCGTGGATATTCAAACGGTTTTTGCTGACATGTATACATGAATGTATTCCGTGTTTTTTTTTCTCCTATTTTGCAAATGCACATGCATTCAAAAATAATTTACTTCTCTGCATAGTTCAAGTTTTGTTGGATTTTTACTTTTAAAACATGTAATTGGTCAGTTTATGGATTTATGACTACTATGCTATCGGAGATGTGTACATGTCGACAGTCAAGCTAGAAAATCACTCGAGTGAAACAAATCAGCGAGGCTTTATATAACAGGTACAGGTGGCCCAAATTTTTCGATTTAATATGGCGGAATCGAAGAAATATGGCGGACAAGGGCGTACAGGAACGTAGTAAGTCGTACAAAGATGAAAACTGATGCCTTTTTAAGAGTTCATGTCAGCTTTAACGTAGACTGAGGTGCAATGTAACAAATGAATACTGTGTTTGCATTGGGTATATATTTTCCCCATTCAGGAGAGCAACAATCATTTCTGATCATTAAAACTTTGTTGTTTTGGAACTTAATTTCTTGTAGCAGATACCCTTTGTTGAAAATGAACTACATAAACTCAATATTTTTTTATCTAAAAACTTAAAAGGATATTTTCTTTCCAAAGTCCAGAAAACATTTTTGAATAAATGTTTTTCAAAAGGATAGATTTTAATTTGAATGTATGTTGAATTTTAATATTAAATGTTTGATTCCGGAAAATAAAAAATCTCCAAAACCTCATATCAGTATTAATATTAAAATTGTAATATCATTTTTATATCAACACGTACTGGCCATCATTGTGAATTATTGAAATCTGACTACATGACTATGCCAGGGAAAGATAAATGAATGTGATAACACCAAAAACTGTCATAACAGACAGTGCACATGATGAGTGATTTATGAATCATGTCATTATTGTGGTCGACATTTGATAAGGAGGGTAAGTGCAAACTGGTCAGTTCCACGAAGCTCCACAACATCACAAAAAAGGAAACACAAAGTCATTTTACAATTGTATCAAAATTTCATATGTTGAGTATAATATTGGTTAAAAACTGGACTATATAAACAATAAAGCGTGATTTCAATATTATATAACATATACAAGATACAAGACAGGAATGCATCTGATTTTTTAAATGGGAGACGGTCCCTTACAGTGACACCCTTCACCTTGTCGGTGTGTTTCTCCGTGCCTACCCCAGTCTTATATCCGGTATAAGCGTTTTTTTTTTATTGGGAGACGGTCCCTTACAGTGACACCCTTCACCTTGTCGGTGTGTTTCTCCGTGCCTACCCCAGTCTTATATCCGGCATAAGCGTTTTTTTTTTATTGGGAGACGGTCCCTTACATTGACATTTTTCACCTTGTCGGTGTTTCTCTCCGTGCCTACCCCAGTCTTATATCCGGTATAAGCGTTAAATACACGATCTCCCTGTGTGTCTTGTCAGCTTGTTAGATAGGGGTGATAAGGATTCGGGATTATCAATGTACCCTCTATAAGAACACTGTAGGAGGGGAAGTGGTCTATCAGTTTATCGATCTTAGAGGGGACTTCTTATCTGTCAGGCCTAGCAGTGTCACATACATCGCTTATTGTAAAATAAATAAAAAATATATCTTAAATTTGACATCGTTAATAATTTGAGATCGTTTCATGCTGGGTATGCATAATCAATCAAAATTAATTGCTTATTGACATATAAACCAAAAAATCTCGGATATATTTGAGTAACGCTGTAAAATTATTTAACGCAAGTTTTTTCTGCCATAACACAATGTAATTCAGCGATGAAAGGATCAACTGTATCCCCATTTTCCTTTTCCTTCCAGTACTCAGTATATCGATTATACCTTCAACAAAAATAATTTATAACGATCTATCCTCCTTTCTATATCTACCCTAGCCGCTTGGTAAGAATTCAGGTTGATAATGAAAAAAAATCTAACGATGCGGAGAAGAGAGAGAGAATGAAATCGATTGATACATCGTGTTATGGATTCTTTGAAGAAAGACCAAATCAATGAAATCTACACGATATCAGACTTTTGAAGGACATCATTTGATCCCACTTAAATTAAACCATCACATACTATTCTATAAGGGATAAATACGGAAATATATATCCAAAGTTCTATTGTGATAAAAAAAAAGATCTGCAATTAATTGTCACTGTCTGCATGCATATGATATTTGAAGATTATCATTAAATCCATTATAATGAGACTACCTATATCATATTCCTCTGTGGTATATCTCTGTATCTTGCGTCAACTTCGATGAAAAGCTTATATGAGTTCCTCAGGTAGATTCTCATTTCGCGCATCAATGAAAATCTCTATTTATTATCGATTGCAATAGAATGTACCTTACCAAAATAACCCACAAACAAATCAGAAGTCTACGGTTAATAACTTATTCATGAAGTTTCTTATTAGTCCTAATGTACCGGGTATAATTTATTCATTGTTCCACCTGTCCTTAAAATGTACCCATGGTAAGATGGAGGGGAACGAATGTCGACATATCAACACTGTTGTCTGTTCCTGTCGGTATGCAGTAGTATTTAGGACGCATACAATTCATGCATTGAGTTGTACGGAATGTGCATCGACAATAAACCAATGTCTGTACTTATCGAATTTAAATTACAATCCTTCCATACATATTGAGTAATCTTGGCAGGGGATTCGTTTAAAAACCTAGTTATCGAACGCACTAACCGGATTAAATAAAAAGAAAGAAGAAAACACAATTTTATAGATATCTTAATCAGCATTATTTAGTACATTATACAACTCACGAGGAAAATTTCATGACATCAGCCACATCAGTTTTTTCCTCCTAATGACCACAGAAAACACCTGTCTTGTCATTAGCAGGTGATCACAGGTAAGAGAGGAGGAAGGTAGAAATAAATACAGACATTAGCTGGAATATATTCGTGTTAATTACATTTCAACGCAGTCAAATATCACCTGATAACATATGGTTGTAAGTTATATATATATTATTATGTTTATTCACCAATATGTGTTTGTTACTCGTTATACGAGTTCATCGGAAAAAAGTCAAGTTGTCAAATGATTTAATAACTCAGAATAAACTCATAAAAAGTGATTTTCAGCATCTTTTTTTTTAATTTACAAATAATCTTTTCAAGAGGTACAAAATATTTTGAAGCCGAAACTCATCCATACAAATATATATACACAAGCATTCATATTAAAAATACATTCAATATAATTATACTTAAATAATTTATATTAAACTCTTGCCAATTTGGACGGATGGCACTGATAAAGGGCCCGGAAAAGTAAAAAAGGTGGTTCACTTTTTCCAGTCAAACACTCCACTGTCACAATCATAACACTTTCATCAAACTCTCAATCACACGGGATAAAACGGGTAACAAAATATGCATACAGAGTTATGAGCTAACAGTTTGAGCAATAGCTAAATGCAGGTGCAAAAACAGGTAAGTACTGTTTGTAAAGAAAACACAATAACGTTCTATAAGTGTTAAACAAACGATCACGTTTAGCAGACAACAGTTCATTAATACTTCCACAGTTTTGCATATAAGGTATTTCACAACAAGGCCAATAAAACATTATTTAAATGTCACCATAAATAAATGACTTTAAAAATTCTCTGGAAAAAAGTCAATACTGTTCAAAGAGGATGTCTATTATTTTCCTTTTACAATACTGAAGAATCGGTGGTCATTGTAATAATAGTAAATTAATACTTTGAATTTACAGAGTTTAAACATTTCACAATATATTATGACGTTCCTGAGTTTTATACACTGACGGAGGGGTTATCTGGAATTCCAGTGCGCGTGTAGAAAGTGTCCGCTACAATGCGGGTACGACCGTATGGAGGCTTTTTAATTTCTTCTTTCTTTATCACATCTCCAAGTCTCCATCCGTATTCCCAAGAACTCAGTAAAGGAAAAGCGAATTTCTCCTCCGGGCCCTTCCTATTTCTCTCACACAGATACTGATATCTACCCTTGCCCTCCTTCGTAAAACCATCGTATAACTTTTCCCGGGTGCCAGCGGAGGGGGGTCGCATCTCTGCAACCAGCTGCTGGAGCTTTCCTTCTGCTTTGGACATATCAGGGAAAGCATTAAAGTCCGATTTCACTTTGTTGAATTTCGGAGGGGTATAATCCTCTGGAAGCTTTTTGAAAATGTCCTCTGCGGGTTTTGGAGCATTTTGAATTTTCCTTCTCGCAACTTCGGACTGTTTGGAAGTGGCAAGTTGTCCATTGGAATCTTTTAGTTTGTAAAACCACTGCAAACGCGTGTCTCGTTCTTTATTGTATGATTCCTCTAAAAATTTCTGAATCTGCGTGTTTGCCGGATAATTCCGAGCCATTCTCAGCAGTCAGTCAATTATCTTTGAGTGAAAATTATCGAGTAGTATCAATAAATACCTGCCTTACGATAGTCCGCTATTACTTGACGGGACACCGCACGAGCTTATTGACATTTCCCATAGCAACTCGTGTCGTCACGATCTCACGAGATTTTACGAGACGAAACCATTTCCGATCAAAACAAAAATGGCGCCCAACTGTCCAGAAGAAGTCGACGTTTTTACAGTGCCCCATTCTCGAATGAAGGAGCTTGTACACAAGTATTTGGCCATGGTAAATTGGAATTCCTTCAAATATCAATATACTTTTCATTTCATACTTACAATTTATGCTGTTGATGCAACTATGACTATTTTTAGAATGAAAATTTAACAGCTCATAATTTATAGCCTAACTTTAAATGGCTTAAATGAAAAAAAATATCTACTGACACAATAAATATATCAATTGACACTCAAAGATTTGTTGCTGATATATTGTGCTTTATGTTGTCAAATGCTTTAACTTATTTTAAAGCTTTAGTTGATTTGTTTTGTTACTGTTAGTCCGGCTCGTGACTAAGAAGTAAATTTTCCGGGTTTATTTTAAAGTTGTGTAAGTAAATCTACTGGAAATTGCATTTAAATATATCAGAAAGCAGAGGAACTTTGCAAAGTTGCAGGAAAGACAATTTCGTTTTAATGTTTCTCAATTTTTTGATTGAATGTATGCCAAGGGGACATTTTTTTCATGAAATATACAGTTGTGTGCCAAAAGTGAAGATAATTTTATTTTTTCTTTATATATTTCATTGAAAACAATATTTTGTAAAATCGCTGGTATGACAACATTTCTTGACAGATTTTATCAAAACTTTCTTGATAATCCAAGAAATTGCCGTAGTTAAAAAAAGCAATAGTTTTTATCTGATAAGCATTGATAATTTAAAAATATTGTAATTTAAGTGTGACATGATTCTTTAAGTCATATACTCACAATGAATTATATAATCAACATAGATCTTGAAGTTTAGAACTGATGTTTAGTGATGAACTATATTTTACTACATATTAAACGTGTAATGATCTTTTGAAAAAAAGATAACTACACATTTTCTAGTTTAAGTACTGAAATAAATAATCAAATTGGACAAAAATTGACCATTTACCTATGATTTTACAAAATGTTGTTTTCAATGAAATATATAGAGAAAAAATAAAATTATCTTCACTTTTGGCACGCCACTGTATATGTTTTAAATATGGACTTGCAAGAAACACTACTTATTAATAATATTTTAAATGATAATATTGACCAATGACATGTTTAATTTGGTTTTGTAATAGTTCATATCCAACAAATACCATTGGAAAAAAATAAAATAATATAAAAAAATAAAATAATTTTCCGACCTACCTACCCTATTTTTTTCAGGCTGGTAGCAGGAGACAAGACTATTATTTTTCTGGCCTTACCATGTTCATCTTCTTTGGAAAAATTGATTCATGACATGGACAGTTGTTAATTTTATTCTATTGTTAATAGGGGGAGGGGAGAATCAGAAAAGAAGGCGTCATGAGTTTCCAGCTTTACTAGAGGGATACGCTTGTACTTTACGATCATTGAGAATATGATGCTTTAAAATATTATGTTGTATGTTTACAGATGACGGACACAAATTTCGCAGATGTCCATCACATGACAAACCTCCTAGAAAATCTCGTCAATGCCTTTCATGAGTTCAGAGCCCACGAACAAATTGAAAATAAATACATTATGAAAAAACTCAAAGCAAAACTAAATGCGCTTTCGATTCGGAGCTCAGCTGTGTGTAACTGTCACTCGGACAATAAACTGACGGAGATGTTGATGCTGCTGCAGGACGGGTACCACTGTCGTGAGAAGGGGGAGGTGGACCGACAGAACTATGGGAAAAAGCTACGCTCAGCGCTGGAGGATTTCACTCAGAAGTTCATCCCACACATGGAGGAAGAAGAAGAGGTTTGTGTCAATTTTATCATATCTTTTTTTAATCAAATTTAGAAGCAAATACTATACAGGGAAATTTTCGCCCCAGTTTTATTTTCGCCCCTTTTGCCCTTCTCACAAGTGGGCGAATTTAAAAGGGGGCGAATTAAAAAAACACAGTATAATTTCTTGAACAGAACTGTGACTGGGCGAATTTAAAACGGGGTAAAATTGTTAGCAAGTGTAAAAGGGCGAAAATAACCCTGTATACAGTACTGTGTAACACTACAGTAACAGGTTATTTGTGTTTTAAATCATAACTTATTTATTGTTGAATTTTCATACTCTTGTGCACAAGAGTAAACTGAATTTTTTTGTCGAAAAATCCTGATGAGATTTACCATAAAAAATAGTAAAAATTCAAAATATCTTGTACATTTCATATTAATAAATGTGAGTGATAGGTCTATTCAGATATTATGGTTGTACTTGTGTATTTTAAGTTACTATAATCAAATGTTCCTTTTGCAGATTTTTCAACCAATGCTGATGAAGTATTTTTCGTTTGAAGAGTTAAGGTCCCTGAAATCTAAAGTGATTAGAAAACATCAACAAACCATAGAGGATGAATATGTCGAAAATGAAGAATGTGTTTGTAAGAACAATTTTCATCAACATGATCAAAATGGTTCAAAAAATATTCTTATTATGTAATCTTGATCTAAGGAATGATTGGTTATTACAAACAGAACAAAAATGGGCTTTGATTTAAAAAGGCAAAAAAAAAAAAAAAAAAAAAAAAATTGAGCCAATCATTGAAAAATTAAGAAAAATATTTGATTGATGTATTCTGATTTCAATAACCCTGTAAGAATTGTGAAAATGCTCTATATTGTATTTTAATAAAGTTTAAGATTATTTAATAACACAATCAATGCCTTAATTCCAGCCTCGTCTTCTGATGAAGAGGAAAAATGTATGAGATCAGAATCCCATCGTGAGCCCAGTGGGACTGAGTGTTTACCTGATGAAGTCCTAATGGCTGTCTTCTCCTACCTGAATCCCAGGGAGTTATGTGTCTCAGCCCAGGTGTCAAAAAGATGGAACAGCCTGGCTATGGATGGGTCTAACTGGAGAATCCTTAGGCCTGTCCAGTGGTTCAAGGGTAAGGTAGCAGGAGGAAATAGTAATCCAATAGAAACAAGAGTATACATGTGTATATATTTCCAACTAACTTTCCAATTAAATATTAAGGTTAATTTGGTTTTTTTTTAATGGAGAGCTAGTTCACAGTACCACTAGTTGACATGGTCAGAGATAATATCAATATATTTCTTGTAGGACTTTGGTCTCGCCAGGAGAAGATGGACATTGAGTTGGAAGAGAGGGACGTCGAGACGGCCGAGTTCTATCCAGTCGATGTCAAATACGACGAGGATGCTGATGTAGATGAGTCAGAGGAAAGTGATGATTTGGATGAGATGTCTCCTGAATGGATGCTGGTAAATAACAAAATAATAAGCCAGCATTGTCAGTCTGTCAGAACCACTGGGTGTACATATCAGCAATAGAAGGGCAATATACATTAATTATATGATAAGAATTCTTGCTTTGTGAAGGGTTATTAATGTAACTTTTCTACACTTTTGTGTCTAGTTCACTACATCTTGCATTAAGATATCTTTTTATGTGATTTATTGGTTTCTTGCTTATTCACAGTGTCCTGTTTAATTGTATAGTTACTGAATTGTATATACATAAATGAGATAATAATAAAAGAGGACTTTGAATCAGGTACAGAAGGAGTCCAGGATGCTGACTTGTATGGTGAAGCACCTTTTCCCCAGGGTGGGGGCCAGTGTGGTGGAGTTACACCTGGGCTACAGTAGGGGATTAACTAATGGAGTGGTATGTCTTAGAAATCTAATTAAAGGGACATGGACACAGTTTCAGCTAAAATTTTTCAAAATTCATTTTTCCATTTTTTTTTATGTTTACAAATACTTAACTAAGGTATTTTTAATAATCATCAAAACACAAGACAGATTTAGAGGTCCAAATCTTTGTTATGGAAACAAGGCTCGTGCCATAAATTTGTTTACATTGGTTAAAAATTTAATACTGTAAAACGAGAAAATTTGGCGCATACGTATTTTAGCGCAAACGCAAGAGGGAATGCCTTGGCGCAAATAAATTTTAGCGCTTTCACTCGTCGTTGAAAGTTATAAATGTATTGTTTTTATTTATCCACTCCCGTATTTGACTTTTTGGTTAATCAAGCATGGAAACACAATAGCACTCCCGTATATAAGTAAACATTTGTCAACTTTACCGTGGTGTTTCAATCACATGAACGTGGCACAATGTTAATATTTATTTAAAATTTATTTTATTTTTATTTTAAATAAAAGAAATGGAATATTTACACATTTTATCCATATTAAAACAATGCATGCATCGACAGGTAATAACTTGGATAAACGGTAATCATAATCAGGTTTTTTCTGCAAGCTCAATATCCATGTTTGATTGCATTGTTTACCTCGAGACAATAGATGGTTGACATGCCGAGAAGCCAAACTTTGAAGGTGCTAATGACAAGAATCGGGTAACAATTACCGGGGTAACAATAGTTTAATTAAATTATAATTTGGCAGAGCTTTCTCGATCGATCCTACCATGTGCAGTGCTAGTGTGTATAAAAAATCCAACGACCCTTCGACATTACGTAATCGCGCGTTCCTGTTTACATGTTCTTAATATGTAAAAGCTTTGAACACACACAAATAATAATTTTTAGAAATCCGTTAGCGCACAGTAAATTTTAGCGTACATGGGCTCTTGCGCCAAAGGCGCTAAAATAAGTAGTGTGCCAAATATTCTCGTTTTACAGTATATGTTTGTTCAAAACAGATTTTTTTAAAAAAGAAGTTAATTCTAGATACGATTAGACAGTTTGTAGTGATTTGCTGAATCCTATTCTGTTATAGTTATGATATTATTTATATTTAAACAAAAACAAAGCACAAGCCTTGTTTACATTATGAACGAATTTTAAGTTCTGTATCTACTTTGTAAATCAACAAATAATGTTCAAATTTTTGCTGATCATTTGAATTGCTTTAATTAGGAAACATTAAAATTGGTTTTTAAAACATCAGTTGAAACTTTTTTCATGTCCATTTTAATATAAAGCTAGTCGGGGTCTAACTAACATGCAGTAAGTTTTACAGTTTACAAGTAATTTCAGAAAGTGGGAATTTCACAGAAGATTTAACTACATATTTCTATGATTTTTTTTTTGAATAAAAGTGATCTTCTGACACTGTGTGAAAGGGTGCCTTTGACTACTGGTATATTGATTCAATATCAAATACATAGGAGTTATGTCCCTTTGAATGCTCTGAATTTTATTGTGGAACTATAAGAACTTATTGATTATTAACAGCTGTACAGAATGCTGAGCTGCTGTAACAATCTGGAAGTTTTAGACCTTACCCAGACCAGAGTGTCAGACATAGGATTTAAGAGGTCAGTATACAGATTAATCAGTCACCTTTATTACTTCACCTGATCTCATCTTTGAGCTTTTCTAATTAAAGTCTGTCTGTCATTGGTCTGGTGTAATTTTTGTATTCACTGAGTGAATTTCAACCAAAATGGCTACAAAAAAGTTTTGTTCAAGTGAAGGACAGACCCTATTTTCAAGAGATAATATTAAAAATAAGTTTGAATTCACTTTAAATTTCTCCTCCGAAAAACCACTGAACTAAAAAGACACAAGACACATATGGGTGTCTTGATGAACAATGAAATATATAAATGTCTTGATGAACAATATATGAAAGTGTAATAAATGTATAATTGTCTTCATGAAAACTCACTATATAAATTTCTTCTTGAAAACCGTTAGTGACACATATGAAAGTCTTCAGAAACATTGAAATATATAAATTTCTTCTTGAAAACTGAAATATATAAATTTCTTCGTGAACCTCTAAGCCAAAATTTATAATTTTAACTTCTTCCATGAGTCAAAGTAATGAAAATCATTTGAACTTTAGAAGATAATGGTTACAATACAGGTGTGGTTTATGTACGTATTGGTAAGACTAGGTGACTCAGGTGAGTGTTGTGGCCCATGGTCCTATTATTGTTATTGTTTGGAGGTTATTTAATAGAGGGAACAGATGTTGTATTTACAAAATGTGAATTAATAAAACACTTTATCGTTTCCAGTTTGGGCAAGAACAGGAATGGCAGAAAACTGAAGCATATAAATCTCTCAGGCTGTGTAAACATTACTGATGTGACGATACAGAAAATATCCTCAGCACTGGGATGTATCAAAGACACCAGATCGGAAAAAGTTAGTGATAATTCGAATACCTGTACTGTCAGAGGAAGGACCTGCTGTCATGAAAGAGAGGCTCACGGAAGACAACAGGAGGAGTCGGGAAATGGACTCGATTTTGATTCAGTGGATGTAGCATTGCGTAATGCTTGTGATTTTGTGGAAAGTGAGGCTATGGCTAGACATTTGATTGATTTTCTGGAGGGAGAGACTATGTTTTCTTCCTTCATGCACCAATCCTTTCTGCCACCCTTACTAAGGGATCAACAACAAAGGACATTGGAATTGAATAATTTCCTAAAAGACAGTTCGGGCTTGGGCACCAAGAAAGAAACTTATCTTGCAAGGAATGATTGGAATTCCTCGTCATATCCTACAAATATTTTCTCAGACAATTTCTCCTGGAGGATGAACCCCTCTGTAGAGAGGGATCTAGGGAGTTCCCCTCGAAGGACTAATTCCTCCCCCGAGAGGATTCGCGGGAATTCCCCGTACAGGACTAGCACCTCCATGGGGGGTAATGGTGGGGCTTGTTATGTCTGTGATAATAGTGACAATGACACTCCCCAGAGGGCGCTGCGGTTCCTCTCTCTGTCCGGCTGCTCTTTGGTGACAGATGAAGGAATCAGGTATTGGAAGAGCTGAAACTTGAAATTATCTTTATAGGGTTATGCTGAATATGTTCTTTCGATTCTGATTTCTCTCATATTGTACAAATATACTGCAATAAGTTAAGCAAAGTTACACAAACATGCAGTTATTATCAATATCATAAACTATATTTATTAACAAAGTCACATCATACTTGCCAACCTCCAGCATGTAAAAATCTGGTCATGACCAGATTTGGAAAGTAAAAAATCTGGTCATAACGCGTAACGACATTCACGACATATTTACCATGATTAAATTTTATACATATATACCAAGTATTTGTGTATTGAGAATTAATTTATTGAAAAAGGATTTAATTTTCTATGACAAAAAATTCATACATAGAGAATCTAATTTGCTTTAATTTACATGTTAAAAATGAAAATTGAAGGTTTCATATTTCAGTATTGACCTGAAGTAAATGTGCATTTTTTTTAAAAAAGCCTTTCAGTTTCTGCTAAATATGAAAGCATACCCATTTCAAAGTTGTTTTTCCTTTCTCTTAATTAATTAACTACTGCAACATGTCTTAAATTTGAAGTTAGGCCTACACTGTCTTTGATCACTTTATTTTATCTAGAATGAAAGTTTTTTCCCCCAAGATTCCTTGATATGTACATAAATATCGTTTCTCTTGTTCTTGGTTCAATCAGAGACATGTGTTTGGTTCAATTTGTTCCTGTTGGCCCTGATAACGATCTAGTTCTATCGGAGGCCATTTTAATTGACTTCTAACATTGATTTGTAAAAACAACACCCAGTTAATTGTTTACACCTGCACTGATAATTAATCCAACGGCATTGTTTACGTAGATCTATGCTTGGGTTGTAGCTGGAAGTAAAAGTGCAACCTAATTTACGAACCAAATCCGGAAATCGGGAGATTTTCGGGTTGTTCGGCAAAAATCGGGTGATAAGCGTGACCCGCCGGCTCATAAAAAATAATCGGGTTACGGGTTGAAAAATCGGGTGTGACCCGACGAAATCGGGTGAGTTGGCAACTATGGTCACAATATGGGAATTTTAGGAAAAATAAAGTTATTTTTGGGACAGGGGTCTTTTACCATGTTGACTGAACCTGTATGCAACATAGAACGATGCCTGAGTTTTGTGTAGGGAAGTTTCAAGATATTTTAATTAGTTTACATTGCTAGTAAATATTGGTTGGGGTTATTCAACTGAATCAAAATTTTTTTTTACTGTGACCTTTCTGACTTTTTTTCTTCACTTAGACTCTATAATTTTTGTTAAAGTAAGTTACAGAAATAAAAAACCTTTCAGTTACTTTATTTTTATCAAACCTTGCTGATAGTGATACATATAATTTGTGAGAGAGCTATTCAACATCTTTTTTTTTTTTGCCTTTTCGTTGATTGACCTTACTGTTCTTAAATTTCAAAGAAATATTTATCTAAAAATATACATGTATTTTATCAAATTTTATAATCTTATATAATTTATGAAAGCTATTGAATTAAATCAAAATTTTTTTTTACCTTGACATTACTTTGACTTCACTTTTTCTCAATTATTGGTGAGAATTCATCAACTGTGTTCAGTTGTTTTTACCTCGACTTTCCCAATGACTTTACTATTCATTCTATGTAAGAATTAGTTTTAAAGACACTATTTGGACAATATGTTTTTATCAAACTTCATACACCAGTTAACAATTGATTTTAAAATTCAAAAAAATTATGAAGATTTTACAGTTGGCAGGGACACTGAGGGCTGAATGAGACTTACTGGAGAAACAGCTATTTTGATTTATTACATGTATCAGAATTTTTTTCAAAACAAAATGTATATCCTTTTATTGAGTTTTGAATTTTTGATAAGACATACATGTACATCCAGGTATGATAATGGGAATTATTGATCTGTTTTTGTGACCAATGTCCGTAATTAGGGCCCCGCAAGGATTTGCGGGTGCCCTATAGTAATCACTATGTCTGTCCGTCTGTCACTCTTCCGTCCACAAATTTTCTGTTTTTTTCTAATAACTTTTTTTATGGTTGCCCAATCAAGTTCAAATTTGGTATGGTAGTTCACTAGGCAGAAATACATATTTTGATGCTAAGTTTGGTTCTCTTGTCTTCTGGTTTGGAGCTGGGGTGGTGAGGATTCCTTAACCATGCATAAGAATGAATTCTTTTTATTGCCCAATAACAAATACATGGTAGTTCAGTAGGCAGAAATGCATATTTTGGAGCTAAGTTTGTTTCTCTATTAGAGCTGGGGTGGTGGGGTAGATTCCTTAACTTTATATAAGAATGCATTCAATTGGCAAAGAGAGATTTGAAGATGTTCCCATTGTAAACTGAATGCTGCTATGAGTCCCATAGCTTTCCCTGAAGAAAATCCAGAGCATTATCTTTATTGTCACATTGAGATGAATTGCCACCTCTGTCTGCAAATGAAGTTTGTTTTGAAGTTAGGTCAATTTGGAATGCTATGAACACTCTGAAATGTGGAATTAATTATAAATTTTCATAATTTATTTTTGTTTAATAGTTATGATTTCATTGTCTAAACACAAAAAATAGATTAAAGAAGATTTTTTGATTTATTTTTTTTCACTTTATGTTAATTCAAGAATATTATTAATTTTTAAGGTAGTTGTATAAAAACACCATTCTATCATTAATACTGAAAAAGTTCTTATTGTAACTTTAGAAGAAAATGATGAGAGAGGTACAATTAATCCCTTGGGATTAATTATCTAGCCTGCTGCAGAAAATTTAGTAGGCTTTTCTTTATCTGTCACTTTAAGATTAATGAAAACCTTTGTCTGCAAAAATAAGGTCTAGCCTTCATGATATTGGCATTCATTGAAGGCTGGATTTAATATAACACAAGCTTCATAATTGTTTAAATATACATTCAATGTTAAGTCGTTCTTTACTGCCTAATGTAAATACAAAGAATTATTTTCAGGTTTTTGAATGTTCAGAATTATCTTGAAATTTAAGAATACATTTGCTGTTGCTTATTCTTCGTACATTTTTTAATCATTCCATAAGCTGCACCCTTTTAATTCTACCCCATGGCGGGGCCCTTGCTGACTGGTCAGTTTTCTAGTTCTTTTTATTATAACACATTCATATTGTCAGGTATTACACAGTCATATAATTATTTGTTAAACGTCGTGTAGACATTCCTACCCAGTGATTTGTTAAACTTTCTGTACAAGAAGTCACAGCAGAGGATGTGTCACCGATTACTGCTTTAATGAATATTAAATTAGGTCACCATAAACTACTTTAACACCCATACAAGACTAAAACAAATTGTAGGAAAATAAGATTCTTATTCTGTGAATGTATTCAGAATTTTATACTTATCATTGTTTTGATTTAGAGATGAATTATATGTTATCAGTCTTGTATATTTTCTGTAGAGTTATATATTTTGGCCTGGATTATGAATGCTCACACAACCCACTGCATAATAATATAAACTCTGCTAATAGACATAAGAAAGTGGTATTTTTTATGAGCAATTTAAAACTTTTTTTTTCCAAACTGCAGGAAATCAGATGAAATCAAAATCAGGTTATATTACTTTGGGTTCTGTCCGTATCAGTGAAAGAATGCTTTAATTTAATCTGGAAACTTCAGCCCAATAAAATTTGTCAGGGACAAAGATTTGAATGTCCTTATATACAAGAAGTTTTGAATCGGATGTGATGGTAAAAAGTTGCAAGTAATGCCCCCTTTCAAATTATACTGTGTATTTAAAGTGCACCGTGCCTTTCATAGTGTGTTTCACTTCAGGTTTTGGGGGAGTAGGGGATATGTGAGCTTGCTCACTTTTTCTTCTAGTATGATTTAGTTTTTCAGTATCAAACCACACATTAAAAACACTGAATTTATACTGTAAATTAAAATTTTTTATCATGTACCGGTACTTAGTAGTAAATATACCGATTCCGCGAGATATGATACGAGTGACGTCACAATACCCTGAATTTATACTGTAAAATAAAATTTCATATCAAAAGAGATTGAAAAACATTAATTTTATTATAATTGAACAGTTCCTTGGCCAGGGATGGTGGGCTTCCTGAGTTGGAGTACCTGGATTTATCCGGCTGTATGCAGGTAACTGGAGCTGGACTGTCAGAGCTGGTCAGCACCTGTCCACAGCTGGACCATGCCCAGCTGTTCTACTGTGATAATATCCCGGATGATCCGTACGCCTCAACAGCCAGCGGATGTCAGAACCTGGAGATATCCACCAGGAGGTGCTGCCGGTCTGGATATTAACAGGTAAATAAAATTCCATTTATCCAGGTTAACAGAATTCTACAGGTAACTCTTGATGGCTCGAACTTCGATCTCTCGAAGTTCTTGATCGCTCGAAGTGAGTCTCTGGTCGATTTTTTCCCCTATATAACTAAGCAAATTTACTCTTGATTTCTCGAACTCTTGATCTCTCGAAACCCTTGATCCCTCGAAGTCAAAATGCAGTCCCGCTATGCATATTCTATTGAAATTTACCCTTGATACCTCGAAGTGGCTATGTGTATAGTAGTTACATAATTAGCCACTTTACCTGGACATTTAATGGCCCCAGGCAGAAGACGCGGGTCTCGTGAAACGGGATGTTTATTAAGGTGACACTTATACTGCAAGGTGATAATTGATTTATAATTAATCTTATGTTGCCTATATGCTATTAAAATAATTATCATCGACTGTATTACGATAATTTAGAAATGCAGTGTCACTGAGAAATTGTAATTGCAGATAACAAGATGAAAGACTTATTAAATTTAGTTTTTATTTCGAGTCAGTGTCAAAGTTAATTAATGAAATATGAAAATCCAGAAACAGCCTCGGTGTCAATATGATGACTATTGTTGGACAAATCTTACAGAACTTTGTTCAATGCACGTGTTTGGAAAAATCTCAATGCTATGTACCGCGCGGCGCTGTAAATTGTCGTTTTCATATAACGAATGCGTATTATGATGTCCGTATTATAAAGAATAAAAAAATGATGATGTGCATTTTTAGCTTTACTCAGATTAATAGATATTCATATAAAATACGAATTCATATCGCTGTTTTATAAAAACCACGTGTGAAAAGTAAGTACTGCATGAAAATCATTACATCCGGTAAGACTAATTTTAAAACCTGCCAAACAAACCCGGAAAATTCCGGACTCCTGAAAACTCGACCTCTTGATCTCTCGAAGTTTTTCCTCGGTCCCGCGGACTTCGAGGTATCGAGAGTTACCTGTATATATTTAGGTAAGCAGAACTTTATTTATCTAGGACATGTAGGCTATGTAGGACATATAATCTGGAGTACTGTCAATCAGAGGATGCTGTTTTTAAGCATATTTATGTGCTGACCCAGAAATCCTGAGTTCTAAATATTCTTTTTTATGCCATAACAAATATTAGGTTCTGACAAATTCCACTGCCCTGGGCTAATGAATTTTATACGCAGATAAGTGTGTTTTTGAAGGCAGTTTTCCATGGAGAAGAGACTTAAATTATTTTGTTGTAAGAGTTATCTTCCTTTCCTTATCAAAGTTTGTATGTGAACCAGTTTAATTGTGCCATCCTTTATTTTAATTCATAACGATTCTATCCAAAAGTTTTATGCCTTTTTTTTGGCCATGGAGAAATGAAGAAAGATTAAACAGTTACAAGGGCAGTTAAAAATTTAAAATAGATGGACTCCTTACACAGAAAAAATATTCAACAGCATAAACAGACAAAAAGTCATACATAATATAAAAGATTCTGTACATACATGGTCTAAATTTCATATCAAAATATGGAAAATTTATATGAGATAAGATATCATGAAGTCACAGTGTAGTAAAATATTTTGTTTGACATCACAGGTAAATAAAAAATGTGAGCTTCCATTTTCTAAACATTTTCTCTTGATATTGACACTACATAGTTTGCATTATATTATCTACTCAGCATAAACATTCATATTATATCATATCTGGTCCAGTTGAAGACTTTAGCAAGAGATGTTTGTAAAACATTTAAGGCTATCTAAATTTAATTCTCTGGTTCTCAGGCCAATATTCTCCAAAACAAATGCAGGAGGGAGGCAATTTATTTATCATTTTATTGGCAATAAAGTAGATGAGGGAGGTATTTTTTTTAATTTTAATTTTCGAATTTTCTTTAAAATAAAGATAATTTTTTTAAATCACAGATATACTTTCCATGTCTGATCAAAAGGTTTGCTTTATCCATCGCTTATCAGCATGTGAATCGTAGGCAATGTCTTCGAATGTATTTTCAAACGAAGTAGCCAAAATCTCTTTGAAAATGGCTACTGGAAGTGATATTTGAATACTAAACTACGAAAAAATAAAGACGGAACTTTTTTTTCCGGATTGGTCTCCGCAATACCAACTTTTTATTTTATTAAAAATACAATAAAATTGGCAATGTGGCTACCTCAAAACGGATGCGCGCGGGCCTGAGAACCAGAATTTCAATTTTATGTAGCCTAATATGCCCCCTAACCCAAATAGGAATTTTTCTAAGTCCAAAGGACATAACTCTGTATAAAAATGGCTAGATTGTACCCAATACAGAACTAGACCTAAATGTTTTTTATGAGAAATCTGTATGCTGAATTTAATTTCAATATATGCAAATTCTGCAAAGGAAATGAATGGAAATGATGGTGAACATACAGATGGACTGACAGACAGCAGCAAAGCAGTACTGTATACAAGAAAATTTTGGCCCTTTTTGCCCGATTCACTAATGGGTGAATTTAAAATAGGGCCAATTCAAAGAACACAGTATAAATTCTTAAACAGAAGTATGACTCGGCGAATTTAAAACAGGGAAAAATTGTAAGCAAGTGTAAAAGGGCGAAGATAACATGGCGAAAATAACCCTGTATACAGTATGCCCTTTATTCTTCGAAGAGGGGCATAAATATAGTATGATATATTCTAGTTTGTTGTAACCACCCACCTGATTTTCCACATTTCTGAAATATTCTGTGACGCTGTAACTCTCAATCACGTTCATAACAGTCACAATCAAGTTTTTTGTGGATGTTCTTCTTCTGTCCCCACACGTATTGCCTTTTACTGAGGTCTTGCTGTCTAAAATTATCTGTTGCTATTTGTAGACAGATGTCATAATTGCCAACAGTTTCCAATCATTTACTATACAGAGGTTGTGCATACTGAAATGAAATTTAGGTATACAGATTTATCATAACTAGGTCAAGTTCCGTTTTGGTTATGATAGAGCAGTTTTTGACAGAGTTTTGCCCCTTAGACTTAGAAAAAATCCAGTTATATGGGGGAGGGAGAGCATAAGTGTTTCACAAGCATGTTTTGTTAATTTGTATTTATGTGAACTGAGTGTATTCTTTAAATAGAAATGAATGTTCTTCTGTCTGAAGGGCCAACTATACAAACAGTCATTACAGCTTATGCCATCCTCAATGAATATAATTTTTTGAAAGTATAAAATTAAATTTTAATGGTGCAGCAAATCATTTCACTGTGTCAGCTAGCTTAATACTTATTCAATGAATAATTAAAATCCCTATTTTACCTTGTCTGTTGCACCACTAGTAATGAATTTTACCTCTCTTTGATCTAGGTTTAAATTAAGGAATCACTGTCTAGTTCGTATAGTATGCCAGGGCATCAACGATAGTGGGAAACATGGGATAATTTGCATAACGGGCGAAGCCCATTATTAGGGGGTGTAACAATATGGCTTAATATGTGTATCACTGTATACCATTGTACGCCATGTGCACTGGGACTGACTATCACAAAATATGTCATGATATTTCACAAGTAATTGCTCGTTGCTCGTTGCACCGTGGTTCAGTACAATTTTATTCATAATAATGCATTATTTTATGTGACATACTAGAACGTGTATCAGATATCATTACATCCCCTTATGAATAGTACATTTTGAAAAGCAAGTTAAAATTATTTATTGGGAATTTTATTTCTGAGCTTGACTTGAATGAGAGTGTCTGGCTCTTAGTGTTAGTTAATTTATAGCATATACTGAATAGCTATTGTCAGTGATATTAATGGAAGTGATTTTGTAAATTATTGTAAATCAGTTATTCCTTGGTGTTTGGTATAAACAGAATGGCGTCAGTACTTTGTAGACTGCTTTCAGCTTCCGTCATAATTACGTTTTGTTGCTGGAAGCCTTACTTCATATAGCTGTATTGGAATAATCAATTCGTATGTTCTGTACTCAGTCCAAATATTTATAGTGCCATTATCTAACTATAGGCATGTCATGATCAGCTCCATGCATATTGGTATGGCTGTTAATGTTCTGTTAATGATGTGTCAATCAATGACTGTATATAAGAGGGAAGGTTTATTGTTTAGGCTCTGTGGGTATATCAACATTAATACCGAGTAATGGGGAATTTCTCTGGAGGATGATTCTCAATCATTTTCTTCTATGTATTTAGTAAATGAAGTAAACTTTTCATTGCTGTTTTATTAATGTGACGAATATGATATTCATTTTGTAAACAGAAGAAAGGGTTGTAGGGGGAATTCATTATTGTCTGGCTGGAGGCTGTTGAGGTGTTATTGCAGTGCTTTGCTGGTCCTCATTGTATAAATGTGATAATGGCATAGAAGAACTGAGTAGAGAAGTCATTCCAGTACATAATCCTAAAAAGTTGGAAAATCCAAGATAAATTTTGGAATCACCAAATTAAAAAGTAAAAAAAATCATGATTAGTGTCAAACCACAATGACAACATGCAAAAAATGTGTGAATCTGAGGAAATAATCAATTTGTGAAAGATTGAAATTACAAAGAATTTCACTCTGTTTTCTTAGTAACTTATTTGCTTTTTAGCTCACTTGAGCCAAAGGCTCAAGTGAACTTTTCTGATCAAAAGAACGAGGGCGCCTTTGATTGGCATTCGGCAGGAATCTGGGCGTAATTGAAAAGTGAAAATTTTACCGACATGTCACATGAAATTTTAACATTTTTTTAATTTATCGGGTTCCTGTGCAACAGGAAAGGAAAATATTTTCCCGAAACTGAGCTCTGATTTGCTAAAAAATAACTTGGAAAATTGGCCAGATCAGACATTTGGTACAAAATGGTACATTTTTAAACACGTTTTTCTAAAAATTTTCTATCTCTGGGTCTTCTCTCCATGATTTTGAAACGTTATTTGTGTGTATTTCAATTAAAAGAAATGAATACACATTTTTAAAAAATGGAGAGAAGACCCAGAGACCACTAAAAATGAACTTTTTCCAAAAAAAATCCAAATGTATTAATGTGGTGCTTCTTTGTCCTTTTTAAATCATCTTTACATGCATAGCGATGATAGCTCAGGAAGATGGGCTACCTGTTCAGTGCGCTCGAAGCGAAAAGTTTTTGGTTCGAGTCTGGCATGGGGCGTTAATTTTTTTCGCAAACAACCATTTATTTTGATAGTTTTGTTTTATGTATTGATGTTTGATGTATTAAGATTTTGAATTAGATAAATTTTGGTTCAGTTTGGTTCTCGAGTGAAATCAATTCCAATCTTCTATTCTATAATGTAAATATACACGTATGATGCAACTATGAGTTAAATATTTTAGGTTTTTATTTTTTTATGACAGATTACTATGTTAAAGTACCCCCTAGGAAAAACGGACATAAATGTTACAATCTGACAAGGTATTTCAAACTAAATGGAAAAAAAACCCTATGGACGTGTCTGTAAAATCTGACCAGGTATGTTCAGCCAACCAAATCATGGACATTTAAACCAGATATGTTTCGTACAAATGATTCCTGCAGATTACACGCCAAATGTGCCCATCTTCTTTGTCCGTTGTCTGTCGTTGTCGTTGTTGTCGTTGTCGTAAACTTTTCACATTTTCATCTTCTTCTCAAGAACCACTGGGCCAATTTCAACCAAACTTGCTACAAAGTATCCTTGGGTAAAGCGGATTCAAGTTTGTTCAAATGAAGGGCCACACCCTTTTCCAAGGGGAGATAATTATGAATTAGAAAAAAATTAAGGGCATTTTTAAAAAATCTTCTTCTCAAGAACCACTGGGCCAGGAAAGATGAAACTCATGTGGAATCATCCTCAGGTAGTGTAGATTCAAGTTTGTTCAAATCATGACCCCCGGGGGTAGGGTGGGGCCAAAATGGCGATCAAAGTTTTACATAGGAAGATATAGGAAAAATCTTTAAAAATCTTCTTCTCAAGAACCACTTGGCCAGGAAAGATGAAACTCATGTGGAATCATCTTCAGGTAGTGTAAATTCAAGTTTGTTCAAATCATGACCCCCGGGGGTAGGGTGGGGCCAAAATGGCCGATCAAAGTTTTATATAGGAATATATATAGGAAAAATCTTTAAAAATCTTCTTCTCAAGAACCACTTGGCCAGGAAAGATGAAACTCATGTGGAATCATCCTCAGGTAGTGTAAATTCAAGTTTGTTCAAATCATGACCCCCCAGGGGTAGGGTGGGGCCAATATGGCCGATCAAATTTTTACATAGGAAGATATAGGAAAAATCTTTAAAAATCTTCTTCTCAAGAACCACTTGGCCAGGAAAGATGAAACTCATATGGAATCATCCTCAGGTAGTGTAGATTCAAGTTTGTTCAAATCATGACCCCCGGGGGTAGGGTGGGGCCAAAATGGCCGATCAAATTTTTACATAGGAATATATAGGAAAAATCTTCTTTTCAAGAACCATTGAGACAGGAAAGATGAAACTCATGTAGAATCATCCCCAGGTAGTGTAGATTCAAGTTTCTTCAAATCATGACCCCCGGGGGTAGGGTGGGGCCAAATGGCCGATAAAAGTTTTAAATAGGAATATATAGGGAAACCTTTTAAAATCTTCTTTTCAAGTACTTCAAAGCCCCCCCCCCACCCCCCCCCCCCCCCCCCCCCCCCCCCCCCCCCCCCCCCCCCCCCCCCCCCCCCCCCGGCCCTTAGTAAATTTTCAGTTCTGGTCTGATATGTGCTTTTTTTCTAGCCAATTGCTCAGGTGAGCGATGTGGCCCCTGGGCCTCTTGTTTCAACACTTATTCAGCTTTCTTAAACATGAGAAAAGTGTGATTCGACAAAATACTTGCAATCCTAAAAATAAATATAGTATGAAATTTTGTTGGCAGTTTGCTTCAGGAGAATTTGAGGCAACTTCTTTCAAAACAATGACATCAAGGGATTCCCGTGGATTGAAATTAATCTTAAGCTTCTTGATATAGAAAATTTAGAGCTTGGGTTGTGGTGCATTTATGATATCTTCTTAATATTAAGACAAACTAGCAGTTAAGACTTTGATTTATTTCAATGTTTAGGGTACATTGGTAAATATAGAGCATTTTATTCTAACTCCAAACCAATTTGTAAAACAGTTTTGGACTACGGTACTTTTTTTATACATGGGTTATAATCAATTATTGACGTTGACTAAGGGCAGCCAGGTTTAATTGGGGTGACCCATGTGCATTCTTTTTAAGACTGTATTCTACATATTGATAGAATATTTGGGAGGGAAAGGGGTTTATTCACAGTTGTTTTCAAATGTGCAGCTCTGCCAAAGAACATTATCATGATTTCCAGTTTACTAAGTTATGTACTGTAAACCAACTATTATTTGCGTCATCTTTTATTCGCGATTCGTCAGTTTGAAATCAATCCGCGGCGATTAAATTTCACAAATAAGGAAACATTTTCTACAAAAACAAAGCAAAATAAATGGTTCACAGCGATTAATATTCGCAACTTAAAGTAGATCGCAAATATATCGCTAATATTTCTCACACGCGAATAAAAGTTGGTTTACAGTATTTGTATAACTAGGGGGAGGGGGGATGATTCTTTTTCCTTCTTTGTTCCTTTATTCACAAGACATTCTGGAAATCTTGTCACAATTATGTATTTATATTGTCAGCCCCACCTTAGGTCACTTGATTGAGATCATGCGTTTTATATGTGTAGGCTGTTATCAAATGTTGCAATTCATTTAATAATTTGAAAAAAAGGGTTTTGGGGAGTTGGGAAGTATGACATTTATTAACTATTTATTGAATGGTTGTGTCATACATAGCAGGCTGACAAATATATCTGATGATATGGTCTGGTAAATGATTATATCACTACTTTAAACAAGGACTTCACAGATGTATGCTACCATTATGTTTTAAATATAGACAATCTCAGTTCCTGGCGACGGAATGTTTATAAGACAAAGTAGTCCCAAATATAGCACCACACTGAGAAATCAATGTAACAGTTATAAAACATTGATCGGTAAAAACAAGAAAACTGACAGACTATTTATTTTAGTTAATGGCCCATGTACTTTTAATGAATGTGTGCATTGAAAAAAAAATTTTTTTTTTGGTTTCTTTATTGCTTTGTTTTTGAAGAGCACATTACTATTTTAGTTATATTTTATCACATTGGAGCCATCATTTTTTCCCTTTAAGTATGTGTAAAAGTATAATTTTCTTTAAAACTGAATAAGAATTAGATGAATTTTACATCAATGTTTGTTATTTTTGTTTTTGACAAAAAAGGCCCCAGGATCATCTTTTTGAAAGTTCTGCGTCATGAGGTTTGAATCACCAGACACTAATGCAATAATCTCCCGTAATTATTTCAGAAAATTCACCACATAGTTGAATGAGCATCTCATAAAAAAATCTTACTTCAGATACATGTAATATATAGCTGTTTCATTTCTTGGATTTTTGAGATTTTTTTTTTTGTAATGTTGAACAACTTTCATTGGAAACTTTCAATGGTATTGGAGTTTCCATGCTATGTTCTTGTCCACTTAGTATTAAACTCAATCACATCTGTTTCAATGAAACTTTAATAATCTAATTTGAATAAGCACTTCTATGATGGGCAGAAATTACACTTCCACTTGCATAATCTGGTCAAAACAGATATGGATGAAAAAGATAGCATATTTATCAAATAAATTTGACTCTACTAAATGAATGTGTTACACAATTTATGTTTTGATAGTGTTAGCAAGGATTTGAAAATAAGCCTGTCTTTATAAAAAAGAATTACCCAATTTCATAATTATTAAAACGAAGTAAGGTTCAGCTTATTTCAAGGTTTCAGGTTTATAAGCTGATTGCAATTACCTGGTTCATTGAAGGGTTTTAAAATTGTAATATACTTTTAAAAAAACCACATGCTTTAAGATTTTTGTAGTCTCATAATCTGAAGTATCAAAGACCTTTAATTTGATGCATTTTAATTGCATATTGTCAGTTATAAAACCAGATATGCAGAGATATTTGCTTTCATTGCAGACCATTAAAGAATTAAAAGCATTAAGCTACTAATGCGACAATGTGTATCGCTTCATTTTGTTGACATTAGCGACCACCGATCAACCTTGAAAAAGTTTCACAATAAGTACAATTGCCTTAATCTGGTAAAATCCTTCAGTAATCCAGTCATTAGTGTGCTGTGCCAATCATATCTTGGACTGAGATTCCCATTACCTTCTAAGGCCTTGTTTTTGAGGCCTGGAGATTTAATTTAACATGAGGTGGTACTGTGCACTGAAGGAGAAAGTCGCGGGTTGAAGAAGTGCAGTGTGCACATGATCCTGAAGTCCGCCTTTCCCCTGCACAGTAATGACATCATAATCTTCTAAAACTGGCAATGGCCTTCTAATGTTATAAGTTTAAAAATTTGAATTTTATCCAAGAATTATCCCAGAATTTGTTATCAAATTTAACCATCAAATCATCTGTTTGCATCTCATTTTGGAAAAAAAATTGAAGATCCGATTGAATTTTTTTTTTTAATTCTTGTGACTGATGTTTTTCAGTAAAAGATACTCATGTTTAATTGTCTTTGAACTAAAGCTTTATTTAGAATAAAACTATTGAATTTTTAAGCAGTACATCTTTGAATTAAGACAAAAAATGTTATTTGAAATAGCACATTTCTAAAATACTTCCAGAAATGAAATTATATGATTGTGCATTTAGCTAACTAGTATGTGCTTTAGAATTACTGTAAACCAACTTATATTGGCATGCAAGAAATATCCACGAGTTTCACAACCAACTTTAACTTGTGAATAATACTTGTAATTGCCATGAACCATTAATTTTGCTCTGTATTTGTAGAGATTTTTTTCTTCAGATGCAAAAATTAATTGTCGTCGATTGATTTCAAACTGAATAATTGCATCTAAAAGATGACGCAAATAAAAGTTGGTTTACAGTATGAAATTTTTTCTTTTCAATATGAAATAATCTCATACAAAGTTTTAAATTATATCATTGCATATGTGGTTTATTTTACTCAAACTTTTTAAAATTTATGTTTTAGTGAAAGATGTATTCACTAAAATTTTATATTTCTATCAAGAAAGTTCTCTAATGATTGATTAATCAGTGGTTTACACTGTATTCTTAGTATGAACTTCAAAATTGATTTTCAAGCAGAAAAATTAGATGAATTATCTCTTGAGTGGTCCTCTGTATAAAGAACAAAAAAAATTGATTTCATGACTTGAAATCTTCTCAACCTTCATATTTATTGAGAACAAAGCTTTAACTGCACTTCTCTATTGTATATAGTTTGAGGTTTTAATCAGTAAAACTGTTGATTTTTCCTAGTAAATAGTTATTAACAACAAGTACTTAACAAATGAATTGTTTTGTTGCATCTCGGAAATTTCCTAAAATTAACTAATATAGTGCAATTTTGGCTGCATTAAAACATAATGTCCTAGTTATGCTCAGTCAATATTGTGAAAAGGTTACTTAGATTCTGATAAAAAATATTTACCCTTTATTAAACCTCTGGTAAATGTCTTTAGAAAAAATTGCATTAATATCGTTCGGATTTCCATTCCTACATTGATTGTTTTTCGTTTGCAGAGAGGGCAATTGATCATGTTGAATGAATTGATCCAGAAAAGATAAAATACTAAACAAAAGATTAAACACAATAAAAAAAAAAAAAAAACAATACATCAAATAAAAGCATTATACAAAAGACACCAAACAAAAGATAAAACCCAAAACTCAAACACTAACAAAAGGAAAATACTAAACAAACAAAAAAAACTAAACGGAAGATAAAACACTAAACCCTAAAAAAGACACCCAACAAAAGAAAAAACTATAAAAAAAAAAAAAAAGACACCCAACAAAAGAAAAAACGATTAAAAAAAAAAAGACACCCAACAAAAGAAAAAAGACACCCAACAAAAGAAAAAATGATAAAAAAAAAAAAGACACCCAACAAAAGAAAAAACGATAAAAAAAAAAAACCAATAAAAGATGAAACGCAAAAAAGGCACCCAACAAAAGATAAAACTAGAGGTACTGTGAGCAATGAGCTCACTAAATGATACCCCCACCTCCCATATGAATATAATGGCAGTGTCCATGTTTTGCTCTTGAAAATCCAAAATATATGTCAGATCAAAAAGTAAAATATGAGGTCACAATGGCAATATGTAATGAATATTCTGTGAAAGTTTCATTAAATTTCCTTCAGCGGTATGAGAGGAGTTGCGGATAAGAGATGGGTACCCCAAAGCGTAACAGACGGACGGACGGACAAAAGGAACATTAAAAAAATACCAAAGGAAATTAAAACCCTATATACCCTCCCACTTTTCAAGCGGGGGGTATAACTAAGAAAGACACAAACAAAAGATAAAACACAAAACAAAAGATAGCATTAAAGACAACATAGAACACGAAACAAATGATAAAACACCAAACAAAAGATAAATCATTAAACAAAAACACTAAAAAAAAAGATGGAACACTAAAAGAACTAAACAGAAATTACTATGAATAAGAAAAACACTAAACAAAGGATAAAACACTAAATAATATACTATAGCAAAAGATAGAAAACTAATAGGAAAAAACTAAACAGAAATTTTTAAAATAAAAATAGAATTCTTAACAAAAGATAAACACTAAATAAACATAAACAAAAAAGATGAAACACTAAATAATATACACTAGCAAAAGATAGAACACTAAACAAGAAAACATTAACTACCACAAACGATAAAAATTTTTTAAAGGATAAAATACTAAACAAAAACACAAAACAAAAGTTAAATCATTATTCAAAAGATAGAACACTATAAACATGATAAACTAAAACACTAAGAAAAGATAATTAAAACATGAAACAAAAACTATTTTAAAAATTCCTCTTAACAATAAGATAAAATATTTTGTTTTAAAATACTAGACAAAAACATTAAACGAAAGATAAAACACTTAAAATAAAAGATAAAATACTTTAGAAAATATAAAACTAAATATAAATACTATTGTTCTGAAAAATTTCTCAGATTATTCAAAAAATATTTTCTTTTCAGATTTTGATGTCTCAAAAAATATTTACATATTGATCTAAGGTATTATGTTTAATATATATCAGGGTGGAAAACAGTGCAATGATTTGGATTCCATGATCTTTAGAAATAACTTAATCAGAAATTTACTTTATAAATACATTGTAAATAATTCTGATAGAAATTTTTTTTTATACTTATACATGTACCCCCTGCTTAAAAAGCGGGAGGGTATATAGTATTTGGTATGTCAGTATGTTCGTCTGTCCATCCATGTGTTACGCTTTGGGGCACCCATATCTTATCCGCAACTCCTCTCATACCACTGAATGAAATTTGATAAAACTTTCATGGAATCTTTATTACATATTGCCATTGTGCACCTCCAATTTTACTTTTTGATCCAACATATATCTGGGTTTCCCATAGCAAAACATGGACACTGCCATTGTATTCATATGGCAGGTGGGGGATATCATTTTAGTGAGCTCATTGCTCACAGTACCTCTAGTTTTTCTTTGGGGGTGAGAGATTCTGACCTAAATAAAGAGTCTAAATAGAGGATTGAAATATTGGCCATGTTGTTGTTTAAAAATATAAATGGAGAGTGAAAAAACAAGGCAGTTAAAAAGCATGTCAAATTTACTCATCATATTTAAAACTGTTTACAGTACTACAAGAGTAAGTGGGTGTTTGATTTGAATCATTTTTAAAGACCCAATGTTCCACTTTAAAGTGCAAATTGATCAACTTCAAAAATTTCCATCAGGGCACTAAGTGTAGAATGGACAAAATCACTCGATATTGCATTTAAATGTATGGGATGTTAACAGCAGGGGTAGTGATACACATCCAAGTTTTATTGATTTAACCAATGTAGGCTGCTGGGGAAGAACAATTAGGGATTTTTTAAGGTTCTAGATCTCAAAATGATGTAGTCCTTTTGCATCATGTAGCTTTTTCGTCTTTCAGGCATGTAAATATCAGGATTACAAGTTCTGCGGAGATTGTCCTTTACATGAGGTGATGTTTACCTCATCTTGTTGCTTAAATTAATGCAAACCCAAAAAGTCCAGTTCAAGCTGCAGTGATCAAGATTCAGTATATTTGTATATTATAGTATAGTAAACTATCAATCGAACTGGATACATTTTTTGGTCACCTGAGGCCAAAGGTCAGTTAGGGTTTTCAGATCAAAATCTGTCCATTGTCTGTCATTGTTGTCTTTAGGGATGTGCGATTTTATCGGTATACCGGTATATCGCGATTTTTTGTTGCGTGATACATATCGTGATACGGAGACCTAAGTACCGTTCTTTAGGTACATATTATAAAGTCCAGATATTATTCATTTATCTGTTCAGTCTTTCAAATTACAATTACAGAAAGTATAAAAGATGTTGTAAAAAGTGAAAAGAACGGCATCTTACCGTCCAAACATAATTGATTTTATATACATAAAAATTTCAAGAAAGTAAAATTTTGTTTTTCTAGCATATTTTTTAGAAAAATAATGACTTTTCATATAAAATCATTGTAAAAACTGCTTTTAAAAATATCATGATATTATCGCGATATTGTGGGAAAAAATCGTGATATATCGCGATACGAAATTTTTGGCGATACCCATCCCTAGTTGTCTTCAGCATTGTTGTTGTTATCTTTTCACATTTTCACCTCCATTTCCAGAATCATTAGTCCTTTCAAATTGCAACCAAATGTATAGGAAAAATTCTCGAAAAATCTACTTAAATCATATGATAAGTCAGAGAACTATGGAAGCATACTCAGTTTAGATTCAAGTTTGTTCAAATCATCTCCCCTTTATTATACTGAACTGATTTCTGTTTCTTTCTTAGCCAATGTGTTCAGGTCAACACTCACCTGAACATGGGTCTCTGGTTAGCTCACCTGAGCTGAAAGCTCAAGTGAGCTTTTCTGATCACATTTTGTCCGGCGTCTGTCTGTCTGTCCGTCTGTCTGTCTGTCTGTAAACTTTTCACATTTTCGACTTCTTCTCAAGAACCGCTGGGCCAATTTCAACCAAACTTGCCACAAAGTATCCTTGGGTGAAGGGGATTCAAGTTTGTTGAAGGGCAACGCCCTCATTCAAGGGGAGATAATTGGGAATTAATGAAAATTTGGTGGCATATTTTAAAAATCTTCTTCTCAAGAACCACAGTGCCAGGAAAGATGAAAATATATATATATATAAATCATTACCTTCGGGGGTGCCAAAATGGCCGACCAAAGTTTTACATAGAAATATATAGGAAAATTTTTTGATCAAGAATGACAAAGCCATAATTCATCATATTTATATGAAAGCATGTTCAGGTAGTGTAGATTCAAGTTTGTTCAAATCATGACCCCCGGCCAAAGTTTTACATAGAAATGTATAGGAAAATTCTTTAAAAATCTTCTTCTCAAGAATGACAAAGCCATAATTCATCATATTTGTATGAAAGCATGTTCAGATAGTGTAGATTCAAGTTTGTTCAAATCATGACCCCCCGGGGTAGGGCGGGGCCAAAATGGCCGACCAAAGTTTTACATAGAAATATATAGGAAAATTCTTTAAAAATCTTCTTCTCAAGAATGACAAAGCCATAATTCATCATATTTATATGAAAGCATGTTCAGGTAGTGTAGATTCAAGTTTGTTCAAATCATGACCCCCGGCCAAAGTTTTACATAGAAATGTATAGGAAAATTCTTTAAAAATCTTCTTCTCAAGAATGACAAAGCCATAATTCATCATATTTGTATGAAAGCATGTTCAGATAGTGTAGATTCAAGTTTGTTCAAATCATGACCCCCCGGGGTAGGGCGGGGCCAAAATGGCCGACCAAAGTTTTACATAGAAATATATAGGAAAATTCTTTAAAAATCTTCTTCTCAAGAATGACAAAGCCATAATTCATCATATTTAAATGAAAGCATGCTCAGGTAGTGTAGTTTTAAGTTTGTTCAAATGATGACCCCCGGGGTAGGGCGGGGCCAAAATGGCCGACCAAAGTTTTACATAGAAATATATAGGAAAATTCTTTAAAAATCTTCTTCTCAAGAATGACAAAGCCATAATTCTTCATATTTAAATGGAAGCATGCTCAGTTAGTGTAGATTCAAATTTGTTCAAATCATGACCCCCGGGGGTAGGGCGGGGCCAAAATGGCCGACCAAAGTTTAAAGATATATATTGGAAAATTCTTTAAAAATCATTTTCTAAAAAATAGCAAATCCATGATAGGTCATGGGAATACTTTTGGATTTAAACTTTACAATAAAAAGCCATTTTCTTCTTTTTCCTACCCTTAGTGCTCAGGTGAGCGATGTGGCCCATGGGCCTCTTGTTTTATCTGAAAATGAAAAAGTTGAAAATAATTAACTGATTGATTTTGAAAAATATATATATATATAAAAATGATACAAATATGTGATCAGGGCATAAAACACAGAGATGGGAGCAGGTGCCTAGGAGGAGTAAGCATCTCCTGTAAACCAGGGACTGCTTTGTATTGCTGTTGGAATATAGTCCTGGGGATTGATTAGTAACAACTTTTTTGCAGTGTTCATTGTTTTGCCTAAAATTTTTAAATAGCTCTTTTATACAATGATTATCATTGTAGCATTTATGAGGCCATTTGACTGTCATATATAAACAAAGTACAGTGGAGCCTCATTTATCTGGACGCTTTGGTTCCTGGTCAGTTTGTCTGGATATGTGAAGCATCGGGATATCTGATTTACCAGTTAAACAAGACAAAATAACATTAAAAAATTTTGTTCCCAAGAAAAGTTGTCCGGATACTGAAGCATCCAGATATCTGGCATCTGGATATCTGAAGGTCCACTGTACTGCTGCCTTCCCCTTTGTCGATATAATTATCTTTTGGTTTATTTTCATGCCCCCGGATGAAAAGGTTCCGGGAGTGTATTGTTTCTGTCTTGTCTGTCTGTTTGTCTGTCTGTTGTCAACTTTAACTTTGCCCATAACTATTGCACTGTCAAGGGTAAGTGTATACCACTTCAGTCTACATCCTTCTCCAGAATTGTCGGGGCATAGTGTTTTACAAACGCATCTTGTCTTAAGTAACTATTTTGAATATAGTCCTAGTTATTTGACTTCATACTCTTTCTGACAGCCGCTTCTCTGTAAATTGTAGTGGATGATTGATTTCATGACCACTCCATTTTAACATTTTAAATATTACTTACTCTCGAATTGCCTTATCAGCTGTCACCATGGACCATAAAATTTTAAAATCTGAAGTACTGAAATCCACTCTTACTCAACCTTTAATAAAATGGTTATTGACTCTTGATGAATTTAGTCTACTCTTAACTATATGAACTACTTCAGGCATTGGTCAACCTCACCCTTTGGCCTCAGTCAACAATAATGCCTGACCAGGTCTGTATAGTCACATGTGTACCTCATTAAAAGTCAATAATTGTATATAGTAAGAGATCAACTTACAAGTTGCATGTACATAATTTTTTTAAGGAGTTAGTGACAGTCTAATATAAATGATTCAAGGAGGATACTCATACAAAGATGTCATGCAATAAAATAGGTCATTAGATAAGACCACTGCAAAGGAAGCATGAACAAAACATATTGAGCTGTATAAGGAAATAAAGTTTTATCTGTTTGATAACAGTTAAAACAACTCAAAAAAGGTCAATGTATGCATGAACCTTCAGCTATAAGATTTTAAATCGTCTCTAATCGTTGCATTTGTTATTTGAATTGTTATGATTCTAAACTAGAGAGCTCCCCTAAAGTGCTTATTTCTCCATGTGGGGTAAAAAAGTTCTTCCAACCTAGCAGGCCCTGGGTAGATCCATGTTTAAATGTTGCACAAATGTGATCAGATTTATCTGAACCGTATCAAATCCTGACACCTTTTAAGGATTAGAATTTTGAATTCCAGTTGTAAGATAAGTTGTGGGGATAAGGTTTAATATAAACTTAAACTTGCAGGTATTCAAACTTTTAAGGGAGACATATTTCTTTATAACTTTATTGACAGCTACAACTTGATGTAAAGAATATTTTGTAGCACTTAATTTGTTTTCCTAATTAAAGAGGACCATTCTAAAGGCTGTTCTTAATAAAATGTACTTAAGGATGTAGATTTTTATAAAAGGGACTTTTTTGGATATGCATCACAGAATTACTGTGGTTGATACAAAGCATGCTCTTTTTGATGTTGATGTTTCTTTTAGTTAAAATGTTGATTAAAATAATCCTGACACATAATTGCACCAACAAAAGCTCGGTTCAGCACTACCTTGACATATACATGTATCTTCACCCATAGAACAATTAAAAGCTCTCAGTCCATTAGTTGCCATGTAACTGCATCTACAAAACCTCTTTCCACCTGAGTTAACTGAGGACTACACTCACAAAACCTTTGTCCACCTGATTTAACTAGTAACTACAGCCATAAAACCTTTGTCCACCTGAGTTAATTAGTAGCTACACCTACAAAACCTTTGTCCACCAGAGTTAACTAGTAACTACACCCACAAATCCTTTGTCCACCAGAGTTAACTAGTGACTACACCCACAAAACCTTTGTCCACCTGAGTTAACTATTAACTACACACACAAAACCTTTGTCCACCTGAGTTAACAAGTAACTACACCTACAAAACCTTTGTCCACCAGAGTTAACTAGTAATTACACCTACAAAACCTTTGTCCACTAGAGTTAACTAGTAATTACACCTACAAAACCTTTGTCCACCAGAGTTAACTAGTAGCTACACCCACAACCTCCACAAAACCTTTGTCCACCAGAGTTAACTAGTAATTACACCTACAAAACCTTTGTCCACCTGAGTTAACTAGTGACTACACCCACAAAACCTCCACAAAACCTTTGTCCACCAGAGTTAACTAGTAATTACACCTACAAAACCTTTGTCCACCAGAGTTAACTAGTAACTACACCTACAAAACCTTTGTCCACCAGAGTTAACTAGTAATTACACCTACAAAACCTTTGTCCACCAGAGTTAACAAGTAACTACACCTACAAAACCTTTGTCCACCAGAGTTAACAAGTAACTACACCTACAAAACCTTTGTCCACCTGAGTTAACTAGTAATTACACCTACAAAACCTTTGTCCACCAGAGTTAACTAGTAGCTACACCTACAAAACCTTTGTCCACCAGAGTTAACTAGTAATTACACCTACAAAACCTTTGTCCACCAGAGTTAACAAGTAACTACACCCACAAAACCTTTGTCCACCTGAGTTAACTAGTAATTACACCTACAAAACCTTTGTCCACCAGAGTTAACTAGTAATTACACCTACAAAACCTTTGTCCACCAGAGTTAACTAGTAACTACACCTACAAAACCTTTGTCCACCAGAGTTAACTAGTAATTACACCTACAAAACCTTTGTCCACCAGAGTTAACAAGTAACTACACCCACAAAACCTTTGTCCACCTGAGTTAACAAGTAACTACACCTACAAAACCTTTGTCCACCTGAGTTAACTAGTAACTACACCCACAAAACCTTTGTCCACCTGAGTTAACAAGTAACTACACCTACAAAACCTTTGTCCACCTGAGTTAACTAGTAACTACACACACAAAACCTTTGTCCACCTGAGTTAACAAGTAACTACACCTACAAAACCTTTGTTCACCTGAGTTAACTAGTGACTACACCCACAAAACCTTTGTTCACCTGAGTTAACTAGTAACTACACACACAAAACCTTTGTCCACCTGAGTTAACTAGTAATTACACCTACAAAACCTTTGTCCACCTGAGTTAACTAGTGACTACACCCACAAAACCTCCACAGAACCTTTGTCCACCAGAGTTAACTAGTAATTACACCTACAAAACCTTTGTCCACCAGAGTTAACTAGTAACTACACCTACATATCCTTTGTTCACCTGAGTTTACAAGTTACTACACCCACAAAACCTTTGTTCACCTGAGTTAACTAGTAACTACACACACAAAACCTTTGTCCACTAGTAATTACCTTTAACTATGTTGGCTACTAAACTACACCCACACAAATCCTTTGTCCACCTGAGTTCTTAATTTCAAACTAAAAAGATTGAAAATTAAACACATATACAAAACCTTTGTCCACCAGAGTTAACTCAATGACGTACAATCACCCACAAAACCTCCACAAAACCTTTGTCCACCAGAGTTAACAAGTAACTACACCTACAAAACCTTTGTCCACCTGAGTTAACAAGTAACTACACCTACAAAACCTTTGTCCACCTGAGTTAACTAGTAATTACACCTACAAAACCTTTGTCCACCAGAGTTAACACACCTACAAAACCTTTGTCCACCAGAGTTAACAAGTAACTACACACACAAAACCTTTGTCCACCTGAGTTAACAAGTAACTACACCTACAAAACCTTTGTCCACCTGAGTTAACTAGTAACTACACACACAAAACCTTTGTCCACCTGTGATAATGTAAGTATACCTACAAAACCTTTGTCCACCTGTGATAAATTACCACATTGTACATCTAAGTACACCTACCCACCAGATTAAAATTTTATCCACAGCAACAAAAGTTATATCCAACAGTTGCACTCATATGTCATAAGAGAGTCTTGATTTCTGTTATTTAGTCAAAATAAGGTTTGCTTGATGAAATTGAATGTTTTCTGTAATGACTTATTTGCTTAAATGGAGCTTTCCTGGGCCTTGCCTTGGAAATGTGCTTTAGGCACTAATGTTATTCAACAAGACTGCCCCTTCAGCCCCATTGATTCTTTCGTTAGTTTTATAAGTAATCGATGATATGCAATAGATAAGATGCATGTACTTTATTGTAAATTGTAAATTCTATATGAAATCTGTGTTCATACTGCGTAGACAATAAATATGCTTAAACTTTACTTTCAGGAGTCTGTTACCATGATTTGATAACATCTTGGAAATGGATACAACCCTGACCTTTGACATTTCCTGGACCAATTGAAGTGCTCCTTCTACAATGATATATCCATCATGAGTGGTGATTAGTTTTCCCAGTGAATCACTCATCCATCTGCTTTACACATCCCAATGGAAACTCCTGCTTTTACAAATATACCTGATCTCATTCAGCTGTTTTGCTTAGTGATTGTAATGGACTTCATTGTAGAGAGCTTTAACTTGTAAACAAATTTGGACAGAATTTTTACTCTCTTCTCTTTCTCCCATATAAAATGCTAAAAATTCATGTTGGCATATATAATGAAATAATTAATTTTGCAATCATTTGAAACATTTATTTCTAGCACTTAATCCAATATTCCTAAATCATCATTGTAAGTATAATATGTGATATGTTGTACAATACTGGTAAGTAATATTTCCAGGCTTTTGAATGTACAATCATATATAATTATATGATGATCAAGATGTTTTTGTGCAATGGAATTGGCCAGGGTTTTTTTTTAATGTGTTTGTTTGTTTTATAATTTTGAGATCCAGTCAAGCTCAGATAAGGAATTGAAAAAAAAATACAATAAGAGAAGCTTTCTAAATTTCCATGAATGCAAAATTTACAGTGTGAAATGTTTTACTGTTCCTGATCAAGTTTGCTTATCCTAAGCTCACCATTACTCTGGAGTAAAAAACTGTATGCTTAAATAAATGTGAAAATTTCTTTGTTTAATGCCAAGCATGTAAAACATTGTTTTGAGACCTCTTGTTAAAGAACTCCATAAAATAATGGATGTGATTGTAAAAGAAATTTAAAAAAATAAGGAATACAAGGAAGGAACTGGTATTTTATACTTTTCCTGCTCAACATTCATTCATGATGTTTGTTTTTTTTTTTTACTTTCTGATCATTATTTACACCACCCCCCAGTTTTATTTTGCTTGGTATAGGACAGTAGAACATTTCAAATGTGAAGATTTTTTCTGAATTTATTTTTTTACATTAAAACAAATGGATTGGGCAGCAGACAATGCCCCTATAAGCCCTCTCCTTAAGTACAAGATTTATATAAATTATACATTATACTCCATGTAGTTAACAAGAATTTATCTTCAATATGTTGCATTTAAATAATGACTGAGAATTAAGCAGGAAAAAGAGTGTATATGATTATCAATTATTTGAGGGGAAAAGGAAGGGAAAAGTAGTAAGTTGGATAGACAGGAAAAAATAAATTGTAAAATCCAAGGTACGTTTGATCCATAAGACTATACATGGAATTAAATTATTGACACTGAACTGGCATTTTGTGCATAAAAAACACACACAAACACACCCTCACAAAAAAACAGACAACTGTATTGTTTGATACTGTAAATACTGCTTTAAAGAACCCTGTAAATTGATTTTCACTAAATTATTTCAAAATATGTAGTTTGAAATTAAAAAAAAAATAATTTTTTTTTCGGGGGGGGGGGGGGGGGGGGTATGTTGTTGCACACAGAGAAAGAAGGGGAAGCTGATAATTACACACTAGGCCTAGGATGTATTGTGGTCAAGCTTTTGTTTTTCAGTATAATTTACATGTATACTGTGGCCAAATTTTTGTTGACTTAGTTTTGTTAGATGTGAAAGGAACTACAAGTTTTTATGGTGCCAAAGTACATTTTGTAGAACGTTTGTTTAATATCCCTTTATTTGACAATTGAAATGTATATCAATTGTAGAATATGTAAATTAATTTTTGATTTTCTCCCCTTTATTCAAGGGACACCCGTTGATTTTTTTTACCTTTTTCCCAGTTAATTAGTGTTCATCGTTGTTTCGTCAGAGACGTAAGTTTAGAATTCATCAATATTTTGACTGCACATTTTAAACATAATTTATTGCGCATAAAAACCTCATTACATTACTGCAACATTTTCAAAATAACGTTTTCTGTTTACCATTAGAAAACGGTGCATGAACTATCTTTACAATGTCTCTACCTGAAGCCACTTATAAAGTACAATATGTACATGCATAGGACCTGTTTCCAATGCTCACAAGTCACAACACGGATGTAAGTTAAGAACTCCTTAGACTTTGAGCAAGATTTTTTTTTTTCACTTTAATTAATTAAAATCCTATCCTAAGCCATTTTACTTCTGAAATAGGCGTGTTTTTCAATTTATGAAAATTATAAAATCGAGAATTGTTCGTAGATAAGACACATTTTCACAGAATTTGTAGCACTATGATTGGGAGACTCAGATTTATATGTTTTGGTGAAAAAGGAACATTTTTTTGTTTTTCGTTTTCTTTATGTCTTTGTTTCATGTGATTTCTTCAGCTGTTTGCAATGAGCGCTTCTATTAAATCACAAACTTTGTAATGGATTTTGTTTTTGTTTTGGAGGTGACAGACATGTCAAAAAATTATATTGTTCAATACAGGACAAGGAGTCTGACACTGTGCAATAACTAGGGCTGTGTATTGAGCAAAAAAATTCGATACGATACGATACAATATTTTTTAAAGCGATATGCGATATATTGGATTCTAAAACAAGTCCATCAAAAAAGGCTTATTAATCATTTAATGCATGGATTTCATAAAAAAAAAAAAAAAAAAAATTAGTGTTTTATTACCTGTTTCAAAGTTCTTATCCCATAGTCAGTAAATAAAACACAATCTAAACTTTTAATGGCTGTAAAATCAACATGTTAAAATAAAATTGTTAAATGCATTTTATAACAACTATAAAAACTGTGTTATTTCTTTTATAAATCTATCATTAATGATCAGTTTTAATTCAAACAAGTGAAATATAATCTTTGCTGATTAAAATTCCCATATTTTTAGCAGAATAAGAAGAAAAACTGCTTGTCCGATACGTATTGGAAGTAATTTTTCGATACGATATTTTTCTTGAATATCGATACGTATCGATATATTGATACAGCCCTAGCAATAACCATCCATATATTGCACAGCCCAGAGATTATTGCACAGACATGCCCAGATGAAAGGGAGTGTAAAGCACAACGTTCCCCTTTTGTTTTATTTATAGTTATGGAAGGCAAGCTAGGGAGATATTTTTCTTGAACAATTCTTTCGTAAATTAAATTCATGCTTATGATTTAACGATCGGATGTCAAACTGGCATTTCATTGAAGTGGAATCGTTACGAAAATGAGCAATGTAAATATCTACATAACGCATAGACGCATAGAATCGTACACCATGCTAATCCATTTGTTAAATAGTTTCAGTCTTGAATCAGCGCACGTTGAACGTGGGTAGATTTAAGAATATTAGTCCTTTTATCGGATAAGCTAGTACGAAGCATTGTATGGCTTTGAATTATTGCCTGATTATTGGCGAATTCAAGAATTGTGCAGAATTTCCGATTTTGTAGCGTACTCACATTTATATATTTCTTTCCTACATCAAATATAATTAAAAATGAATTTTAAAAAAAATGAAAAACTTCAACACCACTAACAATATATAAAATTTTTTGAAGAATTATGCGAATATTTGACAGTACATTATTACTATTGACTTGGTGTTCGTTAAAAGCTTTTCTATGTTGTTACGTCATTGCGCCTCGGCTTCCTGAAAGAAGAAAGTCCGACTCTCAATGAATTAATGATGAAAAGAAAAACGCCAGCTCTCGTCGGGAAAATGCACAAGACGGGCTTTTTCTACCAATGTTAAAGAAATGATCAATAATTGATCAACAAAACTTTTAATATAGTTAGTGTAGAGAAAATTATACAATTTACGTCAAACAAGTTAAACAAGACAACAACCAATGTAAAAGACAGCACCCTCGACATATTTTATCTTATTTATTGAAAATATTGTTTTCCCATAAAAGGCATAAAAACTAAAAAAATTATCTTAATTGATATGTATATGCTTTAAAAATAAAAAGAAACTATTTAATATTCAGGGCATTTTTAACATATAAAATTAATTTTCTGATAATGATTTTTATTTGATATCCACGGATTTGATTTTTCATACTGTCTTTCCTGATATACTTTATTTTATCAAATAAAATATACAACATGACTATCTTTTCATCTTCTTTTACCTAGTGTCAAAGTCAAGATATACTCAGGTGTCAGTAGATTTTTCTTTGTTAGGGGATTACCCGTGTTAGAGTCAATTAATGGATAATGGTCAGTGTCCGGAGATCACGGTCATGCTATTTAATAGCGATTTCAATTAACGAAACTATTTGAGAACAAAGAAACTAAATTTTGATTAATTGTTTTTATTGCGTACCCTTTTTCGTCATTTTATGGTGAATAAAGCAGTATATTTTACTTAGCACTTCCCTGTGTCTAATTTCAGGTAAAATAGTTTATATATCTTTTTTTTCTTTTAAAAGTAATTGCAAGTTATTATTCTGTTTTGTAAAAGTTACTAAAGTATTTGATTTTGTTTTATGGAAATTTGAGCTTTCATTTAAAGTAAAATTCTGTTTTAAATAATTAATTACACAAAAACCAGTTATGCAGTTTTAAGGTTTTTATTGTTTAAACTTTTTATGAAACTAGTTCTCAGTCAATATTCGTCATTATACATGGCTTATTATTATTTGTTTCAATTATTTTGGTTCAAACCAGCAAAGTTCGGAAATAATTTGTTCAGTTTAGGTTTTGGGTTTTACTATTTATTAAACTGGTTTTCACTTTTCACAATGTTGAACAAACAAACCATGCGGCGAGTAAATTTTATATTGTAAGTTCTTAAGAAGTATTTCTTTGATTGATCAAGTAGTAGGATGTTTTTGATAAAATAATGGTTTTTATAATTCTTCTTATTTTGGGTTAAAGTTATTTATTTTGATAATGTTAGCTTAAACTTGTTTACATTTTGTCAGTTCGAATTTCCTTAGCCAATGTTTACCTTCACTACTTATTTAGTTAAATGACTTTGTTTTGATTTTTTTATATAGAGTGAGTATTTTCATATTGTTTGATCACTCTATTAGTCACCAGAGTTAAGTAAGTTAGGGCACCAACCTTTGTAATGCGTTATGCAGATAGAAATATAATTTTTATTGTGTGACTATATATATGTTGTTCATTCTTAGGAGACCTGAATAAAGCAGTATATTTTACTTAGCACTTCCCTGTGTCTAATTTCAGAGTAAGTCCCAAACCTATTTGGACTGGACATTACGTCATTAAGGGTTACAATGTTCCCCAACTATTCAAATCGTACAAAAACACGACACGATAATACCCCATCTTATACCACGTATCAATAATACGTACGTGATCAAAATAAAAGTATCCACAATGCACTTTAGATTGTAAGTATTTAGTTGTTTGTATTGACGTATTTTGGTGTGGTATTTATTTGAAAGATATTTTATTGGTTGCCTGCCTCTTGGTTATTGTCTTGTAAGATAATTTTAAAATTGAGTTTATCTTTATGATACAAAATCTTCAACTGGCTAATTGACCAACACGCCGATGCTATATATTTGTACACAAAACTACAGACACTAAATAAGTAGCTAGAGACTCTTTAAAAAATGCTTCGACGGGCGGTGTTCGTCGTCCGGTATTGTCCAAAACGCCAGAAGAAATGTGTGCGTTTTACAGGAAGTGGCCGAAAACCCTCTCAAACTTAAGTTATTAGACTTCGTGAACTTCAGGAAGTTTTGTCAGATGTTAATATCGATTTGTGAGATGTTAATGTCAACTTAAAATAGTATTTATGTCAGCTTGTTAGATGTTAATGTCAACATGCTACACTGTAGTTGTTTACGTTGACTTGTAAGATGTTTATGTTGACTTGTGAGATGTTAATGTTGACTTGCCAGATGTTTATGATAACTTGTCAGATATAGAACCTCAGTTGTTTGTTGCGTTAGTACCCCAAACTGAAATTTGTCATCAAACTGTCTTAAAAGTCGAAAAATGTGTCTAAGAAGGTAATACAATTATCTGACAAAGTATGTATATTGTTTGACAAGTCATTTTTTCTGCCATTAGACATATATTCTGAAAGGTCGTCATATTGATATATAATACTTTCATGTAAATTAGTTGAATCTGATTGGTCGAGAAACATTTGTTAAAAAACACTATTACCCGCTGAATAATGAAGCCACGCCCTCCAGCGTAGCAACAGTCAACAGTGCTTGACGACGGGTGATATTCCAAAAAATAGCGACTGCGCAGAATTTATGCGCGCACGGTTCACTGTTATATGTATTTGTATAAAAAATTCAGTATAATGTATTAAATATTGCATGTAGTTGAGTGTAACATTGAAAATTTTCACCCCTCGAAAACCATTGTCAACATCTGCGCCTCGGTAGACAATGGTTTTCTTGGGGTGAAAATTTTCAATGTTACACTCAACTATATGCAATATTTATAAAATAAGGACCTTTCAGAATTTATGTCTTGTTGTCAGTTGCTACGCTGGAGGGCGTGGCTTCATTATTCAGCGGGTAATAGTGTTTTTTAGCTCTACTGGTCAGAGACCAGAAGAGCTTATGCGATGGTAAGGTGTCCGTCGTCCGTCCGTCTGTCTAGCTGTATGTCCGTCTGTCTGTCTGTCCGTCTGTCTGTAAACAATTTTTCAAAATGCTACTCCTCCTACAGTTTTGGTCTGATTTCAGTATAACTTGGCACACAAGTAGACTACACTAAGAAACATAAACTAGTGCATCAATTTTTGATTTCGTTGAACGATATTGCCATGGTTACTAAAAATAGAAATTTCTGTGAAATTCCTTTAAAACGCTACCCCTCCTACAATTTTTTTGTCTGATTTCAATAAAATTTGGCACACAAGTGGACTACACTAAGATACATTATTCTATTTATTGCTGCCTGTTGCTAAGTTTCAAATCCAAGTGCTTCTTTTCATTTGTTACAAGTACAGACCAGTAGAGCTACAGTCTCATCAGAGACTTCTGGTTAGCAAGTGTTTCTCGACCAATCAGATTCAACTAATTTACATGAAAGTATAATATATTTATCTAACAACTGAATATGAATTATGATACGTAGTCATTTATCCAACAACTAAACATAAATTCTGACAGATTGACATGATTATCTGCCAACTAGACATATTTTCTGACAAGTCGTCATATTTATCTGACAACTAGACATAAATTCTGAAAGGTCGTCATATTTATCTAACTAGACATACACAAATTCTGATGTTATAATTAGCTGACATGTCGACATAATTATTTGAAGTTGACATGTCAAATGTTAAATTGTATATCGACTTGTCAGAAAAATGACATCGACTAATGAGATTATATGTGAACCTGTCATGCAGACAATTATTTTGACTTTTCAGGTGATATATCAGAAGTTAATATTGGTAACACGTAATGATGTTAATCACACACACTCTTGTTCACCTGAAATGAATTGCCTTTAAACCTTGACACGAGCCCTGAGCTATTCTCATAGTATCCTTAGTGAAGTGTACACAGTTTTCTGTCGCATTGACACGTTCCTATGTTGCAGTGGATTCTTACGGAATCATGGATTACACATTTTGTATTTTACAGATTTAATTTGTCAGTAAATAAGCAGCATTATCCCTTGGTATATAAGGTGTCAGGTTCCTGCATGAATGTGGTTACCCAATATTTCTCCCTTAACACTTGAAGATAGCATCCGATATGATCTTTTATTCGGGGCTGGGGAAAGGAGAGTTTCTATGAAGACATAAAATATGACTTTTACCCAGATCGATGTAAAACAAATTACAAACCCCCAGCATGCCAGCTTTGGAGATTATCGTTAAACACGTATCTGTGCCATTTTCAACAATACTTCATGAGTGAAAATGGTATCCGATTATTAAACTTGTTTATGATTTAATTTCCATAACATTTGAGTCAATAAATATAGAGATCAAAGGCTAAAAATTTTGAAGGGAACTTCGAAAGCAACGGGTCCAAAATACTTTTGAGAATTTCAGAATTGCATTAAACATTGTCGTTTGAGAACAATAGAGGAGACATCGTCATGCATTTAAATATGCTTAAAGATTGAAAACGTGTGATGAGACATTCTGTTTGAACATTCAGACAGAGATTTATAAATAATATAACTATATTTCTTGAAAGCGGATCAAGGATTTCCAAAAGCGTTTCAACGATTCGGGTCTTTTTAAAACAAAATTACCAACGGAAGTTTGATATAGCATGTATACATTATATATAATGAAAACTTTTTAAACCTTACTCTTTTTAAAATTTTCTATCTGGACCGATAATTCTTTTGAAGAAAGTTCGATTGCCATATTTTGATACACTCATTGATTCGAAACCTTTTCCTGCTATTTTGACTTTCCAAATTAAAAAAAAAAACTAAAGAAGAAATTAAAAACCATTCTAACTCCTTCAGACCATAACTAATCCTTGTCTACCAGTCAGCTTTTGATACTGAAATCTGATACATGTACCTTGTTTTTAAGGTAGATAGGAAAATAGATAGTGACGCTTTACTGCAAATCTGTATGGTTCTAAATTTAAGATCAACTAAAGGGGATTCAAAGTTGTTCAATGGCCACATCCCCTTTCGAGGGGAGATAATTGAGATATATTGAAAATTTAGCGAGTAGATCAACTCTTCTTCTCAAGAACCATTGAGCCAGAAAAATGTGTTACTCAAGATTGGCCACCCCATCCCCCAACCCCAGTACAACCGGCAATACAAGTGTAAAAAATTGAATCACAGAGGAAGAAATGATCATAATAATCTTGGCACAAGTGTTCACATTTTACATTTGCATTGCTATTTACATATAAAAGCAGATCAAAACCTTTTTTCGTTGGGTGTTGTGTAGGGGGTGGGGCTCGGGTGAAAATTTTTTGAAGGTGAGTGCTCCATTTTGTTGTCCATGTCTTGCCTTCTAACAAGGATTGATCGATAAATGTTGTTTTTTTTTTTTTTTGGTAAAACTTTCACATGATTTAAGCAAATTTTGCTAAGTACCATAGTCATCCTCACCACTTAATTTGTTCAGAAGCCGAAAGTAAATGGGTTTCTATGACCGGCTTATATTAGACAACGCAATGAAGTCTTCCTAAAAGCACCACACCTCCAGAAAATCAATTCAGTCATCAATAAATTTCTAAGATGCAAGGGTTCCTCTTCCATGAATGATTTAAAGCTATTTCCTACAATTACCCTCAGACCAATTAATGCAGATTTTCTCATCACATTTCTGTTTAAATTATAACTAACAGATACCACTAAGGTCTACATTTCCCTTCATTCAGGTCAGGACATCAAATAGCAATAACTTCTATCAGGACAATAGATCCCAATTTGTTGTATGGTCTAGTGATGGAAAACAGCAGTCCTAATACTCTAAACACCCATTTACACTGTTGACATCTGAGTCTAGTTTCAACCACTTGGTAACAAAACAACTTAATTTCTTTGAACCTGCCAATATTCCTTGCCCCATTAAATGACCCTGAAGCATTTTAAATCTAGTCTTTGATTACACGGTCCTTAATAATCATATTATTCATGAATAAAGAATATGTTTTCTGTCCGTTTAAATAATCCTTGGAATAACTTGAGGATATGGCAGGCAAGTACTTAGTTCCATCACTTTCCTCCAAAACACAAACAATAGCATTACCGAAACATTACATTATACCATTCACTTTAACCAAATGGCCGTAGTCAACAAAATCATAATAAACACCTTGGTAATATTTCCTGTGTGTTTTAATATACATAATTGTCAAGTACAGTTTTAAAAAAGACATTTCAACAGAAGTGAGGGAATTTTTGAATTAAGAACAAACAAAGGGGCATATTATGCATTTTTCAAACACAAAATACACCACTTTCGTAGAGGAGTGAAGAACAAAATTCCCTGTACGGGAAAAAAAATTGCTAAGTTTTATGAAGTTTGCTTGGTAATAACTACAGACAGACAAACAGGCACTCCACAGTGATTTAAAAAGAAAAAAGAAAAAGATGAAGTCAAAGAAGTTGTAGAAAACCATCAACACAAGACTCGGACTGTCGGAGGGTATGATAATTATAATGTTAGTTCTATATATATAAATATATATATACAGCGTTGTATGGACAAACAGAACAAAAATCTCAGACCAATTATTGGTCAATTTTTCCACTATTTACAGAATTCATAAAAATGATATAAAACTATATATATATATAAACAGTGGAAATATATAGAAAGCACATTTTAAAATAAAACAGTTTCGGGAGATTTTAACAGATCACACTTCAAAAATAAAAACGAAATATAATTTTACTATGCACAGAAAAATATGAAATATTTGTTAAAAAAAAAATTAATTAAAAATCATCTTTCTTCCAATCACAACTCAGACCTTATAAACACACAACATGCATCAATCATGAGAATGTAAAACCTTCGGATGTAAACTGTATGATGATTCTTAGAGTAAGACATGGCAGTAAAAAGATAAACATTGTGTTCACACGGTACATAGAAATACATGAATGGGGTTTCATAAGTGTACATTATTCTGAGAGGCTTGGCTAATTTGGCACTTAGTCTCTGATCTGACACCTTCCATTATTTTATAAAATATAACCTGTCAAATGGCATTTCTCCTTATAAAACTGTAATTAAACAAAACCATTCATGACTGAAATATGACTTAAAAAATATCAAGAATATGTCTTTTGTAAAAATCAATATCATAATAATTTAAAAAAAAAAAATAAATGGCATACATGCAGCAATAGGAACAAAAGAAGTCTTGGGATTAAGAAATTGATTTGTGCTTTAAAAATTTCAAGATTTCTTGAATTAATTCAGGATGTCATCTAAGTAAAACTGTACAGGCTGTTTTAAAACAGAATATCTAACAACAATTCCTCTGTCAAATAACAAAAAAAATCTTCTTTCCTTAACAAAGATTAACAAAATTTGATTTAAAACTCCTGAGGTGAAATCGATACTACCTTGTTACACAGGGTTACGCTAGTAATGAAAAATCAATATCGACTTGTGAGGCACCGGACTAGGTGTCGATACATAGGTGTATTGCATATTTAATTATTTCACGATTACGGACAAAGTCTGTATCAATAATTTAGTCTCCTATTTCAGTCAGGTGAACAGTAAATGGATCTTTTATACAATTATTTAACATTAGAGGCCAGAAAATAAAAAAAAAGAATCAGTTTAACTTTATGTGTTTAAAAAAAATAAAAATAATAAACTTCATTGAAAATTCAGGATTTTAACTTTCTCTGATTTGTGAATATTTTTCCTTTATCTTAAATAAGATATTTTTCTGGAATGTTTTTAGTCAATACAAGTTATAATTGACTTCCTCTAATTATCACAATGAGGGCATGATTCTCTGTTTTCACAACAATCAATGCATTACATGACTAATGCATATATTCCATTCACATGTACAAGAAAATACTGATAAATTGGATTGCAATACACATTACACTTAAACATTTTTCTCCACTTAAGGTAAACATTTTTCTCCACTTAAGGTTTTGTGATATATGTTTTGTCACAATTCATAATTATACCACACAATCCAACACAAGACACCTCCTAGTACTCAGATTTAAAAAAAAAAGGCCAGACATTTTTCTTCACACCAAACAGTTTTGTCGTACATTATCTTAGTTTAACCATACACATTTATTGACTAAAAAATCAAATTAATAGTGGACGGCATAAAAATATCACAAGAACACTATATCACAAGCACTGGCTCCTATAAGGTGGAGCCAATTTGTGGCAGTCGGGTTCGATTGTGCATCTGTGCAGACATTTCGTCTGTTATGATGTTATTTCTCCCCTTTCCACTCGATGTTCCACTTGTAAGTTTAGGTATCACTGCACTAGCGGTGTTGGCGGTAGATTTTCGGCGGGATGCGGAGTCTGCTCTATTATCTACCGTGGGCGGTTTTGGCAATCGACGTCGGAGCCAGGGGTGACGTAATGCTTGTCCAGGTGTCATCCGCGTTGATGGATCCCAGTCTAAGCAACGCTTCATGAAATCAAGGAAAAGTGGATCTTCGCATCCTTTTAGGGCTGTGACCATTTCTTTGCTACTCGGGGGACCTCTGGGCTTTCCTCGCCTGGAACGACAGCCGTTTAGCACAGTGCTGCCATCTGGTAGAGTGGTGACAGTGCAGTATCTAGGGTAGCCTTTGGAACTGATAAAATTCCTGGCTCGTTTGGACTGATCTAACAGCTTCTGAGGTGGCATACCTTGTAATTCTATAATACAGGCTAACTGGTCCCCTTCATCTTCTCCCGGGAACAAGGGATACCCTGTTAAAAGTTCAGCTAAAATGCATCCTAAACTCCACATGTCAATTGGCATTCCATACTTGGCTCCTAAAATGACTTCTGGTGCTCTGTAGAAGCGAGACTGAATGTATGTGTATATACGCTGATGTTCGTAACAACTGGAGCCAAAATCAATGACTTTGATGCCACTTCTTCCCTGCTGTTTAAGGAGAATGTTTTCAGGTTTGAGATCACAATGAATGATCCTATTTTTGTACAAAGCATCTAAACATTGCAATATGGAATGTGCAAATTTCCTCACAAGCTGCAAGCTAAATCCCTGGAATTTGTTTTTCTTGATCAGTTCATACAAATTCATGCTCAGAAGTTCAAAGGTAATACATATATGGTTACGGAATGTAAAATGTTCACTCATGTGAACAATGTTCATAGCGTTGTCCTTATCTTGTTTCTTGAGATGTTCTAAGATACGAATCTCCTCTTGAGCCTGACGATGAAATCGCTTCTCATTTCTCACCATTTTTAATGCTACATGTGAATTAATTTTATGATCATAAGCTTTAACAACCTGTCCAAAACTTCCTTTTCCAATGACTTTGAGCACTTCATAACGATATCCTATATGATCATGAGGTACATGTATATACGAGCCATTTTCATCGTCATAGCCATTATTATTAGCTCCCCCTACAACACCTTGGCGTTTTTTTGCATTTTGTCCCACAAAAAAGATAGAAGGATAGTTAAAAATTTCATGATGTTCAAAAGAAGTCAGCTTATGCATGAACTGTTTCATGGCAGACTCTGGACTCATTGAATTGTTACGACGAGCTGCAGCTGATCCTGTCTTGCTTCCTTGACTTCCAGCGCTAGAACTGGGCCGGATATTGGGCTGTGGCGCCTCTGACTCGGTCCCACCATGCTGAATGGTTACATGCTTATCGTGGTGGTGTTTATGGTCCTCATAAAGCTGCTGTACCTTGACTCCGTGTCCGGAATGGGCTGCAGTCGTGGTGACATGGGCGCTATGAGCTCCCCCGACAGTCTGGCTAGCAATCGGAGGAAGGTGGTGACTTGTGCCATCTAGAGTATTGTGTGTATACATATCTCCGGTGGTTAGCATTGATCGTGTTCTCTGCACTTGAACTGGCAGAGGTTTCACCCGGGTGGTCATGTTCCCCGGTTTTCGCTATTGATTTCACAAAATTCAGTTTTTAGAGTCCACATTTGATTTCCACAAATAGATCACATTATTTCCTTTTAATCCATAATTGTAAAAATCTACCTGATTTGTGGTTAACTTCTATCTAAATAGCGTTATTTCCACCACAGTCTGTTGCTATTTTCCACCATAAGTATGGAGGACTGGTTGCCAAGCACGACCTCTGTCGGTGAACGTCACAGTTGTTCTTTGTGTGTGACGTCATGGATACTGTGGTCACATGACAGATTTGTTAAAAACGTGAAGTAGTAGGGCCTACATCATTTTAGGGACAGGATTTAAATCGTATGAGAATGCGATTTTAATTGAAAATATATAATTGTTTACATTAAAACTCAGACAGAGACATTAATAACATTTATGTCCCTGGCGATTATGCAAATTATCACTTGAGAAAACGTGTTTCATCACATCATCATGATCATATCACCCACAAATAAATAAATAAATAAATTTATAAATACTTGTAAATAAATAATAAATAAATACATATAAATAAATAAATAAATAAATAAATAAATAAATAAATAAATAAAGACATTAAATTTATTGCTTAGAAGTACTGCTTTTTGCTTACCAAATATTCATTTTCCCCCCCTCTCTCTCTTTTGTTTTGATTATATTCGATAGGTTATTTGGGATTTAACTAATTATATCAAGAGGCTAAACAGATTAATATTAGCTTTTTAACTCGTGTCAAAATCTTTCTTGATGATTTTCTTCCATTGTGTGTCTGTACCTCAGTTATGCTTGTTATTTTGCAATTGGACTTTGTACACCCCCCCCCCCCACACACACACAAATAATGGTCGTTTTTGAATGGGGAGGGGCTAGAGGAAAATGACAATTAAATAACATGAAAAAATTTTGACAAACAAAATTAAACAAAAAAAAATTAAGAAATTCTCATAAACATGGCATATACATGTATATATACCTGTTTATGTAAAGCTATTGTGGCAAGTGTGGAAAATGTATCAAACAACTGTTCTGGAGTATTAGAGTCAATTTCATACCCCACCCCAACCTATGTGTATGAGATCATAAACAAACTTTTCTTTGTCCTTTGATCAAAAGACTACAAAAACAAAATCTTGATATGAAACAATTAATTATTTACGATGTGTGTCTACTAAAAATAACGGAAAGTATATTTTGGACAATTGATTATTTGAAAATTTAAGAAGGAATTACATTTTTTTCGAAAAGGCAAAGAAAAAATATTTTCCGAATTATTGCAAAACAGTCGGACAATTCTTTGTGGTAGAATAATCTTATACAATATTAAATAACATGATTAATCTTCTTAAAAAGTACAATATAATTTTATATCTCTTTCATTCTCAATATACTTGAATTAATTAAAAGTCCAGGATAAGGTCTGTGGCAACGCACTTTGAAAAAATTACGCACTTTAAAAAATTTTTTCAAAGTGCATTAAAATTGGGACAAAATCAACGCACTTTGAAAAAAATTTTCAAAGTGCGTTAAATTTGGGACCAACTCAACGCACTTTGAAAATTTTTTTAGTTTAAACTTTATTTCATTTAAATTAGACATCATATATACACAATACATAATACAAACAGGATTCGGAAACAAGTTGTAACAACTTATATTAATCCGTTTCCTTAAGTTAACTTTCAACTATAAATATACATTTGCCCTTGTTGAATGACAGGTATAATGGGAAAAATAACAGATAAAAAAATAAAGATGAAACAAAAATGAGAAGAAAAAAAACCTGTAGAGAGAGATATCATAACATGAATTAACATTGATAGTAAAATTTTTTCAAAGTGCGTTAAGAGTTTACATCAATATATTTTATCATGGAGACACTTAACGCACTTTGAAAAAATGTGTAAAAACAAAAAAATTCTGGATTCAGATTTTAGTAATGGAAATATTTTATTTGTAATTTATCTTTCAAAACACATGCATTGATTTACTCCCGTCGAGAGGAGGAGAAGACGGATAGAAGATCTACCAGTCCAAATCTTTATCATCGGTACATGTATGTCGGTAACAAATAAAACGGAGAGTGGGAGTAATAAATCCCCAAAAGGGTAAGCCGCATTTTCAATGCTTATATTATGTATATCTTTCCAAAATAAGTGGGGGGCTTAGCCCCCCTCCTCTTGTCCTTCGCCCGGTTTCGATGCCCGTGCTATACCCAAAACAGGTACATGTATGTTTAGTATGTATTTACATAATGGTATGACGTTGAAAACTTTCAATAAATTAGTTAATTTAAAACAGATGAAAACTAAAATAATGTCCAATAAAACGAGAGAGAAAGAACTTTTCATAGTTTTGAAAAATCAAATCTCCCCTTTTTCTTAAGAAAAATTCAATGCTTTAAGTCGTTCACTTTTAGTCCTCCCCCCCCCCCTCTTTTCATCTACCTATTACAGACTAGAATTTTTTCTAAAAGACCCGTTTCCCTTTTATAACTTTTACCAAAATCTAAGATATTTAAATATTCAATATCTCATGTCCTGAAGTGACTTCATCATAAAAAAAGTTACCCAACCATGATCAATTATGTATCATACGATTATTTGTGAGAACATTGATCAAGCTTTACATTTTCTTCAAAGTGCGTTAATATGGTCGATATTTACGCACTTTGAACAAAAAATATTTTTTTTCAAATTGCGTTAGCTTGGTCCCAAATTTAACGCACTTTGAAAAAAATTTTTAAAGTGCGTAATTTTTCAAAGTGCGTTGTAGCAAAGGTCACCATGCTGTCATCCCTTCTCTGTGAGGGCCGTATACGAAGGACTAACTAAAGGCACAAAGGCAAATTATTATAGAGGACCAGGGACCTATATACTAGTATATAGGTCCCTGAGAGGACAAATCCTTTCCCCTGAAATTCTAAGAGCCTGCATTGGAAAGAGTGGTATAGACAACAAAACACACTGTTGGAGTTTCGTCCAACACATTGACCTAATACATGTACATCGTCTCGAGCCATATGGTATGGGGTCCACAAATTTTTGGCTGTGATTTCGCTATGATGCGCCTTCTACTCCTTTTAAGGAATCTATAAACACTTAAGAACACAGGCAATAATAATTATTATTAGGTATGGCTATTTTTTTTCTTATTAAAAGAAAAATAAGTAACGTCGGGTGCCTGTGCTCATGCTGCTTAAGAATGACTTAATGACATTCAAGACAATTGTATTTTACATATATCATTTTATCTATTCAATGCACAGGCACCTGACGTTACTTATTTTTCTTTTAATAAAAAAAATATACACATACCTAATAATTTTACGTTTATTATTATGTATATGTATATTTTTTTTATTAAAAGAAAAATAAGTAACGTCAGGTGCCTGTGATTCAATGTTGTTTACTTACATCCGGAAATTTTCAGTAACTTTATCTTTGGTTGATGTAAAACAATCAAATACTTTTATTATTTCAAATTGAGCCATTTCCCCACACGTGAGATGGGGTATTTGTTAATAATCTGCAAATTCCAGGAGTTTGTGTGTGTGTGTGACTCCTCCCTTTCTAGTCCCGCTCATGATTCACTGCAATTCTTGTTTATTTCATACTCTATCAAAAGTGTAGATTGCAGTAGACAGTGCTTAGAGCTTTACATCCCTAGAAAATTTTGAAGTTTTAACAAGTTCCACATCATGCATATGATGATTGTATTGTCATAACATCCCATTCTTGAATTAAAAAAAAACACGGATATATAACAGACCTCTGTTTCACATTTTCTCTGTTGTACGTAATTTGACATTTACCATGTAGGTACAGAGACCCACGATGAAGTTACACTTCCTCCTCTCTGAGTAAATTCATCAACGTCAACACTTGCAACTAGAAATACTTGATAAAAATAAAAGAACACAGGGTAATTTTCTTTCCACTTAATTTTAATGTATTTAAATTTACCTATCTTGAATATTAGAGTCTTTCTCAACCCATAAGCAAAACAATGATGGAAAAATAATTTCTATGACATTTCTGCAACATGTGGCACTGAGATTTATATGTATATGGAACATTACTGATAATTTATCATAAGGTTCACATTAAGCAAATCTGGTGATAAAAAGAAATAACTTTTTAACTTAAATTGGTGGTAAAAAACTTTTAACTTAACATTTTTAAAAGGAATACCATGGAATCATCATTGTTTGTGGGGGACCAATGTTTGTGAATTTTGTGTCTCCCTTACCCATGACTTTACATCCCCACAAATGTCTATTTTGTAAACATACTGATTTAACAATACACCTTGTCAGTACTAATAAGTGACCCACAAAATTATGTCTTCAAGAACAAGTAAAATTATGCTTACACACCAACATTTACCCCCACAAATTAAAATGATTCTACATTATTGAGGAGAAATCTTAAAATGATTCCAGAGAATTAATTATTACCAGTGTGAGTTAATAAGTAAAAATTTTGTATCCATACTGATATACATATGAAATTTCATTTCTGCTCACAATTCATACTCTCAGGGGTATCAGGGACTAAGGCACGAAGGGTGGGTGGGGTGAATAAAATGCTCATAGAAAAATAGGCTTGCTGTAGTAAAAATAATGCTCTGGATGCTCTGTATAAACTTAAGGCACACCTGATAAAAGAGGGGGACAATGGGGGGGGGGGGGGGGTACTGGGGGCATAATAATGTCTGACAATGAAATGGGGGAAAATGTACATACCCAAAGTTTGAAACACATATTTTACAACAATGTGCATAGAAGGACACTGGCTTAACTGTCTATACTTTTGCTTTAGCAGTCAATAAACTTTGTTTTGACTGAACTTTACAAATTGCACAATGAACAATGACATCACAATGGTGCACAGTCTAAAAATAGTCAATGATGAAAAATATTAATATTTCTGACTTAATTACTCAGTCTGTACATTTGCAAAATATAAGTTGAAAATGCTTGGCACAAATAAACAACATATTGTAGTCACAAACACAAAGCACCAAGTAATATCAGCTAAGAAAAAAACCCAAACACTTTTCTTCAAGTTAAATGTACACGTCATTCATCCATTCATTACATGTCTTTTTTTCAGGTCTCACACACAGGAATTGACAGATATAAAATTAATTTCCAGTGAATGATTTAACATTACACAGTATTGAAGAAGACTTGAAATAATATGACTCCTTGTCCAACACCAGCAACTCGGTCAAAAAAAAAATCCTAGTCTGAGCAACCACACAAAATGGAAGCAGTGATGTGTAAAATATCCATTCTGAGCATTACATCTGCAGAAAAAATGATAGCCTTCTAGCCCTTGTATAAATACTAACTAGAAAATGTGCCTAAATATCTACAGTAATATCACAATCAGAAGTAAACACCATGCATAATCAATAAATTAACCACTTCAAATATAAAACAATAAATGCAATTCAAGACTATATATACATGTACACATGTTTATCTAAATCTCTATCACAGATCTATGCCATATATATTTAAAACAACAGATGTTTTAAAACACTTATGTCCCCTCCCCCCAAATTGGAATTTTTCAAAGTCCAAAAGGGCATAACTCTGTCAAAAATGGCGCGATTGTACCAAAAACAGAACTTGACTTGACCTAGATAGTCATCTGATAAATCTGTATACTATATTTGATTTCAGTATGTGCAACCTCTGCAAAGAAAATGAAGAGAAACTGCAAATAAATGGAATTTTTCTAAGTCCAAGGGGCATAACTCTGTCAAAAATGATGCAATTGTACCCAAGACAGAACTTGACCTAGATATTCATCTGATATATTCATCTGATATATCTGATTTTTATGGGAACCTTAAAATTTTTTTGTTTAACTGGTGATTCAGGTATCCGGATGCTTCACATATCCGGACAAATTGGCTGGGAACCTAAGCGTCCGGATAAATGAGGCTCCACTGTATACCAAATTTTGTTTCAGTATGTGCAACGGTTGTGAAGAAAATGAACGGAAACTAAGTGGACCAACTGACAGACAGCAGCAAAGCAATATGCCCTCCCTTCTTCGAAGGGGGGCATAAAAATGTATGCATATCACAACAATAAATAAATTATCATCTGTCATAGGATACCCAAATTCTGGAGAAAGTGAAATTTGATTATTTGTAGTTTTTAATTTCAAACTTATTTACTGCATGCAAAATTAGATTGAATTTGCATAATGTTTTTGTAAATTACTTTTAAGGGATTTTTTTTTTCATGTCTTTGCATTGAATCACAATACATTGTCAAGCTTATTTAACTTCAATCTAAATGGGACCAAGCAAAAACTTTTGGATATCCATGGCTTTGAGACATCAAAGATAAAATACTTAAAGAACAAGGGAATAAGAACTTTTCACATCAAAATGACATTCAAGATATCAATTTTATAGATACTGACTGTATATATTTATACTGTAGATATAAAAGTATACAATGAAGATTAGGGGGAAATTTTAAAAAGCTGACTTGATAGGGAAAATTTCCTGATAAAAATAATTTTAGCAAATTATCAAACATGCATGCGCTAACTGTATTACAGATATCTCTGACACTTTTTTTTTGAGTATCCTATGTCCTTAGTATTTCATACAATTTGCAATCCAACATCATATTAACATAACAATCTTGACAAGAAAATATGTCAAAGCATGAAAGGTTGCAACTTTCTGATTCAGAGGACAATACAATGAGAGGTTCATCAGCTTCTAAGGTCACATGTCTGTCATGTGACACAGCCCTGAATTAATCTCCTGCCAGGAGCTGATAGATTTCTGCGAGGATCGAATTCTCGGAATTCCAGTGGTATGGCTATACTGGTATCAACTCTTCTGAAAAATAAAATTGAGAGATACAGAAAAATAGCCAGTATGTACATAGGAAATAGGAATACAGTATAATTATGTCCTGATTAATAGATTAAAGATCTTTGAATAAAAAAAAATTTTTAAAACAAACATGCAAATTCAATTTAGTGACAATGTGTAAAATAGTGTGCTCATGCATTGTGATTAAAATTGACATTAATCAACAGTTTATATATAGAAATTCTGGGAGACATCCTCACACACATACTTGTGAACACACTGGAGAAACTGCATAACAGAATGTGTGAAATCAGTAATAAAGTCTGGTTAATAAAAAGTACTGTGACATGTCATTTCTTTGCATTCAGGTAGAAAATTCAAACCAGTATCCAATCCATATAACCCCTGTGAAATCACTGTACATCAAGATTTACTTCAATGTTGAATTTATTTATAATTCAGAGAGGTGCCTCTGTTTTTGACTGTGGTCTACTGTAAACCAACTTTATTTCATGTGCGAGAATTATCCGCAAGTTTCGCAACACACTTTCACGTGCGAGTATTTATCGCCCTGAACCACATTTTTTGCTTTGTATTTGCAGTGAATGTTTCATCAGTTGCAAAAAATAATTGTCGCAGATCAATTTCAAACTGATGAATCGCAAATAATAGTTGGTTTACAGTATTATACAGAGAAATACTCTGGCTATTTAACTTATTTGTAAGGGTAGTTGATCACTCTTTTGTTTGCGTATGAAATAAGACTTGATGTACAGTGTCTGAGATCACTCCTTATCACACAGTACCATCGGAATCCAGCTGATTATCATCTGACCCCTTGGGAAACAGAAATTAATTCTTATTTACACACACAAAAAAGAAAGGTGTTAAGCTTTAAAAAAATGCTTGGTTAATCAAAGATTACAAAGCTCACCTTATCTATAAATAATACTAAGTCTCACATAAAAAAAATGTTCTGGAAATGTACATCCCAAGATACAATTAACTGCACAAATTAGATCTATAATATGTACAGTCTGGAAAATGGACCTGCTCCAAACTAGAACTGTCCAAACGGGACAAAATACCCCCGCTGGGTTTTTCAGAAGTAAGTTTTTCCATAAGAAAGATATGGACAGGACACAAATTATGAAATTTTTCTTCCAGTGACCTTGAACTTCCCCAAATGACCTTGGGTCAAGGTCATGACACACCCTTGGGTTATGGGCAATCTTTGTGTGAAATGAGAACCTACAAAGTTTATCCATAAGAAAGATATGGACCGGACACAAATTATGAAATTTTTCTTCCAGTGACCTTGAACTTCCCCAAATGACCTTGGGTCAAGGTCATGACACACCCTTGGGCTATGGGCAATCTTTGTGTGAAATGAGAACCTACCAAGTTTATCCATAAGAAAGATATGGACCGGACACAAATTATGAAATTTTTCTTCCAGTGACCTTGAACTTCCCCAAATGACCTTAGGTCAAGGTCATGACACACCCTTGGGTTATGGGCAATCTTTGTGTGAAATGAGAACCTACCAAGTTTATCCATAAGAAAGATATGGACCGGACACGAATTATGAAATTTTTCTTCCAGTGACCTTGAACTTCCCAAATGACCTTGGGTCAAGGTCATGACACACCCTTAGGTCATGGGCAATCTTTGTGTGGAGTAGTAGATTCTAATGTTCCTCTGTAAGAAAGATATGGACTGGACACGTTTGCACAGACAGACGGACGGACGGACAGACAGACAGCTAGACAGACAGACGGACAAGGTGATTCCTATATACCCCCCAAACTTCGTTTGCAGGGGGTATAAAAATTCCACGTCCAAAGCATATCTGGTATGCAACTACGGCCAAAATAGGGCTTATAGTTACTTGAAAATGGACAAGTTCTAAAACTTTAACCTGTTCATTCATTTGTAAATTGAAGGTCAGATCCAGCATCTCAGGCGCATCTGTGGGGTTGGGCAAGCTGGGGCTAATGTGACTTGGAAATGAACCTGCTTCAATGAATGAAGGTCATGCAGATCCAGCATCAGAAGCAAGACTCCAGTATCATGCAGATCCAGCATCAGAAGCAAGTCTCAGGGTGAGTGAATCCCTGCGGTATCTATGCAGTTTTGGTTCAATTGGGCTTATAGATAAATGAACTTGGGAATGAACCTGCTCTAAAACTTTAATTTTCTCTCACTGGAAAATTGAGCTCAAATCCAGCATCTGAAGCTAACCAAGTAAGAAGTTTAGCAAGTTTGGTCCATACTGGGCTTGTAGTTACTTTGGAATGGACCTGCTCCATAGTCTGTCATCTGAAAAATGTAATTAAAATCCAGCATCTGAAGCAAGTCAAAATAAGTACATACTTAGATGTATCATCCATATGATGCAAGTTTAGTCCAAAAGGCTGGAAAATAATTAAAGAAGGAGATGAACCTGTTCCAAAAACTTGAACATGGTCACTAATACCGATACTGCTATGAAGTCATATACACTATCCAAAGCAAGTTTGGTCCTGTTAGGGCTTATTACTGAGGAATGGATCTGCTCCATTATAAAACTATTATCAGGATACTGAGACCTAACCTGAAGCCAGGCTTAGGGATACATGTATAGCATAAACTTAACTGCCAGTCATAATACTCATATTTTGTCCAAACAGGTCTTGTTTTTGTTCTCAGTGAATTTTGCTTATTAGATGTGTTAAATCACTTATGATTTTTGGTACAAAATCAATACTTTCATTGCTACTTCTTTGCATCAATCATTTAACAAAGCTCTCTCTGCTACATTCAGCAAGCTTTGAAAGTATTTTTATTTAATGACACATAGCCGCACATTCTATATATGGATCTTCATTAGTAATTTATGAATGAAGTTGGCAAAGTAATCTTTGGACAAGAGAAATGTAAAATTTATGTCCTAATTTTGCATTTTCTTCAATCAAATCTCAATATAATACTACAACTTTGTCTGAAAATAAATTCTTTTAAATCATGAATGATTTGAGTAAATATGGGATCATGAAATAACAGCTACTAAGTTGTGAAAAACTAATTTCAAAATCATCGTAATTTTGTAATATCTATATTTATGAAGAACCTAAAAGTAAGCTGAACATTGTACTATAACATGCATTGTTTAAAATAAGCAAAATTTGTTACAATAGCTTGAAGACTGGTCATAACAGGGAATTTTTTTTTTAATACTTTCTTATTATACCATAAAAACCTCATCTTTTAAAGATGAAATCTTGAATACACAGGGATACATTGAGCCAATTACATCCAAGGGGATCTTCCTTAATGGATCAGACGTGGATTTAGATGCATAAACCAGTCAGTTCCCAAGCAGAATGGAGCAGTTTTTTTAAATCATGAATGACTCAGTCTCATTGATTTTTGGTCCTTACAAATTCCAGTCTGCGAACTTGAAGAAAATTAGGAGCAGAGTGATTGCTAGTGTGCTTATAAACACGGTGAAGAAACAGTTCTTCCGTAAAAATTGTGTGATAGTCACATGTGATAATAGTGTGGGTACACAATCATAAATAAAGGTCTTGACATTTAAAATTTCAAAAATTTTCACAAAAATTGTGAATCAATTAAAACTGTGAGTGAATATCTTAAACCTATGATAAATAGGTACCCAGTGTACTAATTATTTTAAGCATGTTGAGAAAACCACACAATATATGATATGGCTCTGTTCTAACTAAAATTGTAGATATATGAAAAAGGATAAGTATAAAAAGTCTGTATGTAACAACATTAAATGCAGTCAGGAAGGAGACTTAAAAATTCCAAAACACACTGAATGTGTAGCTATTAGGAATGATTCGACTAGCTATAATCCAGTCACCTTGGATGCTTCATACTTGAATTCTAATCTATAGTAACTGTTTTAATTTCCTTTTTTTGTAGCCTTCATTTCCTCCAGGAAAGGACTAACTGGAAGTAACTAAATTTTCATACAGAAAAACCGTTTTGGGTAAGTTTGCCAGTATACATATGTCAACAACTGTACATTAACCTATTTTGGTTCCTGATTTCACCAATACAGTACTAATAAATATACATACTAGCCTACCCAAAAAGGATGTTTTCAGTTTTTGTTTTTTTTGTAGAAGATTTGACATTTATGTTGAAGATTTTGTACTTATAGTGCAGAAAAGCGATTTTCACATGAATAAATTATATACCATATAATCCCTATTAACCGCCCCTGGTGCTTAGAAAATTGCAATTTTAACTTCAAGAAATCTTTTGAAAAAAAATAAATAAATACAAGAAACCACTAAATTAATGTCTACCGGTAACTTTATTTAAAGTGAAGATAATCCACCCAAATTATGCTAAATTATTCATTTTCCACTGAGAAATAGGATAATAGACAAGTTTCATTTTCACTTTCTTCATTTTTTGATACGATTCTTGTTGATTTTAATCACCATACAGGGGGCCCGTATTTCCTGACAATTGAAAAAGACCTAAGGGGGCCCTTATAGGGGCAGGGGCGGTTAATAGGAATTATACGGTATATGGATAAATTGAGAAAGCAGAAAGGTCTGATTCTATGATTTAAAATTTTTCTAAAAAATTAAACTCAGTTTCCATAATAAAAATCTTTTATAAAATAACTATACATTTCCAAACAACTAAAACCTAGAAATCTGTGTGTGCAATTTGTCTTAAATTGCTACCTTGAGAAATTTTACAACTATTACATAATGTGTACTTCTTTCTGAAAAACAAACAGCTTTTGAATACCAGTACTAAACTGTGTGACAATCTAATTTAAAAGTCATTTAAATGAACCATGCATCCTATCCTCTGAGAAAATGACAACAAAAAATAAAAACCAACATGCAATACCCCCACCACACCAGTGAAATACAGTGATACGTCAAAGATAGATAAAGACACATCAGTTAATTAGTTAATTACCTGTAGTTCTACGTAAGACGGGACATAAGGGCGGTGCCTGGTCAGTCTGCATTAAAAAGTTAGTCATATTAGAGCTATCCGCAGTCCTAGCATTATGGTATACTGTCTAGTTCTATTATTTTTATTTATTATATAACATGCTGCATCAATTAAACAAGACATAATCATCAGTTGAAAATTTATCGCTGAATAACTTTTATAATATATTTCTCATGCATTGTTATATTTGAGACATTCCTTTAATCAATTTAAAGTATCTAAACAACTTGTTTCATGCAATGCAAATCTATTTGTGCATTTAAAAAAAAAACAAACAGATTAAATTAAAAAAAATTCAATTTACACTCTACAACTGATTAAAATTATAATTCTGTTTAAAACTTAGTCATTAAACCTAAATAAAGCTCTACATTATTAAAGCTTTCTATCAATTTTAACTAGCTTTTTTCAATTATTTGTAAAGAAAACAATATAAATCTACGCAAACTATAATATAATTTGACACTTCAAATAAAATAAAATTTTTTGAGAGTACCATAAATAATCAATAACACATATTTATATCAGAAAGAATAACACACAAGAAAAAAAGGAAATTAAATTGTCATTATCTCTCATAATATCAAGGTATAAATAACAAACCAAATAAATCATTATTTGTTATGTCACTATCAGCCAAGTTTCCATGCACTCAAACCAGTAAGATTTGGAGATCAATTTAAGAAATGCTCAAAACCATGCTTTGTTAGTTTCAACAACATTCCACAACCAATATCCTATTTAATCAAATGTAAACATAACACACGTGAACACCTTTACTTCAATGACAAATTTTCTATTCAATTGTGTATCAAAAAAAGCTCGATCTGCAATTCCCAATTCTAGATTTCGATGCAAAATTCATACATGTACTACTACATGTGTACATGACTAAAAAAGATAAGTTTGTCATTTTAAATATAAACTAAAAATAACGCAAGTTAACCAAGTTCAAGATGAATTAATAGTCCTTTAAATTTATCTTTAAAGAATTCTATAAACATGCAGTTATTTCTCTACTCCCTATTTAGCTTAAAGTCATAGGATATGTCAAAAAGCATGTTCCACACACTAGATATACATGTACAAATCAGAAAATAACCCGAGCTCTGCCATTACCAGGTTAATGATTGAAACCAAACAATCTGCTCTGTAAAACTTTAAAATTCCCTCTCCCCAATAAAAAAAAAATATTAACAATAATATTAACATGGTCAATCCATAGTATGCCTTACATTATACTTTCTGAACTTCGATAGGCTAGTTTTTGCCGTCGTCTATTAGTATGGTGAAATCTAAGACAAAAATTATAACTAAAAATCAAAACTGTTTCAAAATAAAAAAAAAAGGAAATGTTTTTAGTTTTTTTCCAGGAGAGAATCAATTTCTTTCTCCATTTTTTTTTTTATCAACACATACATATTAAGCAAAGAGGGTACAGCACTTAGAAATGGCATGCTAACATAGAGAAAACACACTAATCCCTGCTTGTGTAAGGGACATAAATCTGTCGTAAATTCCATGTATGATATTGGGCTACAATGCTCACCCTGGCCAATTTCATTTACAATAATCTATCTTACATGTCATTGTGGCCCCATTCTACCATCAGGTGTATCTTTATAATTTATGCTACCTGTAAATGATTTCTTATTGATTTGATATACTTTTGATGTGCTGTTATTTAATTTTCTTGAAAAATTCCATAGTCCTAAGAAAGGATTTGAATACATAAATTATTATATATATGTATAAACATGTAACTGTTTGGTCCTTTTTGCAAAAAAATTTTGTTAGAAAATCATACTAAGATGATCAACAATATTTTTCCTATTTTGCCATTACATTTATCTCCCTTTGACATTGTACACTGTCTTTAATTATTAAAGAATTAGAATCCTTTTTTTTTTTTTAAATGAATACTTTGTTGACATTACAACTGAAACTGGACTAAAGGTTCCAGAGAAGAAACTAAAATAAGTTTACAGACTTAACAAACAACAAATAGTACCACTGTAAATGCTCCTGACAGACAGATGCCAGCATTTTTGAATCAGAATAGCTCACATAAGCAAATAACTTAGGAGAGCTTAAGAAATCACAAGCAGAAATTAATTCCATGGGTGCAAATGGACAAGTTCACTCTGTGGCTGATTCTGTGAAACTGGTCACAAACACCTTATAATAACTGATTCTAAAGGGAGACAACCAGCCAAACATCAAGAGTTACCTTTTCCTGTTTAAAGATTGCATATTTAGCAATGGTCCTATTTTGACGTATATCTCCCTACAGAAATAGACATGTCAGTATATATAGAAGCTTTTTGATTTAAAGGAGTAAAAATAACAAGCATGTATATCACTTTGTAGCAGTGAGTGACTAGACTAAACAGTGAATTTGAAATATATCGGTATATAGTGAACATTGTTACAGGTGTGAAGTTAATCCTTAGAAAGTAAATTACATTCCTAAAGCATGGCAAATGAATTATTGTTAAAGCCATCTACTTAAATATATATATATTAGCATTGTTTTCATAAAGAGAAATACTAAAAAGAAAGGGAATATTATGATTCTTGTTTATGCTTTAAAGAAGCCTTACATTTTCTATACATGCATGCAAGTTGATATGAATTTTTAAGATGAGTTTAAATTCTACAAGATAACCAGTACGTAGGACAGGGATGTCTGTACAATAGTCAGATGAACAGAATTCTCCATACAGAGATACTTACTTGACAGATTCAATCGGAGCCTCTTTTTTGTCATCAGTAAGTGACGTGAGTGACCTAGATAATGGGACTAGAGAGGAGTCATATGACGTGCCCGGATTTCCGTAATGATCCACCCCTGTACCTCCAATCTCTCCTCCCCAAGCACTCCTCATCCCACTCCGACCTCTGGAGGGGCTACAAGCACAGCAATTCATATAAATAAAAATGAACAAAAAATACTGTTTTCTTGAGAGGTAACAACAGGGCACCCAAGATTAATCTAATACAGTAACGTACAGATAAAACAATGTATTCCTAGCTACCCATAAAAAAATTGTAACTTCATAAATTGTCAAAATTTTAAATAGATGTGGTAATACATATCTATTACAACAAAAATAATAATAGCATTTTATATAAAGTTTTACTCCAATTAGATAAAAAGTTAAGTTTAGAGTTTATCATAATTTTACATTTCTATATATGTGACTTACCTAAACTTGAAGTCTTTAGGGAGAGAAAACCCTTGCAGAGCTTGAACTCTGGATTTCATCAACTGTTTCTTAAAATCCTTCCTGGCATTGCCATAGCCGTTAAATATATGATCACAAAATAAAAGTTTTCCATTCAAGTAGATCTGTAAATGTATAATGAAAAGTAGCTAAGAAAGCATTTACACTCAGAAGTCAAACTGAGATGAAGAGTTATCCCTCTTGTTCATCTTTGTTCTGTCTATTGATGCACACAAACTTGAAAAAATTAATTTCACACATGTTTGCATTGTAACATAAATTTTATAACTCTTCCTTCCCTTGTAAAACCATTTTATTTTTTTCACATAACCCATTTTTTTCAGTAGAATAAAGCATTTAGAATCAATACTTATCCTAGAGATTAATTTGTAAATTCTCACCAGAAACATTCCGGGGACTACGTTATGTCTGGTCAGTAACAGAGGCTGTGTGTGATCGGAACCCTCTGATGCTGTGTTAATATCGTACTGGAAAATCCTGAACAAGTCCGTCCGGCTCTGGACACAAGGCTTGGTTCGGTTCCGGTTCTGGGATAGGTAAATCTCCTCTATCATCTGGTCTGACGTACTGGTGTGGGGAAACCTGCCGAAATGTTTATATCTCATTAAACATTCCATACTTACTGGTATTAAGAAAATTTTCTTTCTATGGAAAGTATTTTATGGAAGTTAATTGGGCACATAGTTTTATGTATAATTTGAATGGCTATCACAATTTTTTATGATTATTATACACCCAATTAATTCAAGTTAACCTAAAATAAGAAAAACCTAAGAGGTGATTTTAAAATAACCTACATTGATGAAATAACTGCGACAACAATAAGCTGACTCTCTGGAGCCTCAATCTGGATAAATTCGTCGTATTCTATGTCCATGATCTGGGGAATATAATGGCGGCTACAGCGACACATGGGCTGGTCCAATCCCAGAATCCTCTGGCGGAGAGCTATTGGACAGGGAATCTTGGTGGTGGACTGCTGATTGGTTGACGTTTCCGAGCGGAATGTGGCAGTGTTCTGGCGAGACAAGGGGGCGCTGGACACTGCGGAGGCATTACTTCTGGCCGAGCGTTTACCCGCAGAGCTACAACATAACGTACATTTACAGATACATTCACACAGCTTTAAGACATTAAACGTCCAAAACAAGACTCTGAGTTTATAATTTCATTTTATTCTGTTGATTTCTCTAAACACTGTGAATGATTTTGAAACTACATAACACCAAACACTGCTTGCTAATTTGAAGTCTTTAAGTTCTTCACAATTTTTTTTCCATAAAGAATTCTATTTAGAACTTCTCCCTTCTAATGTTCTTATATCTCAGCCTGGTTTAAAAGAAGTCTCTGATGAGACTGTAGCTCTACTGGTTTGTTGTAGAGACTCACAGAGTAACTTGTAACTAAACAGATAAAGTAAATCATATACGTACTGACTTACTGTGAAAGCCTCTCAAACATGGCCATAGCTGTGGGTGATTCCCCCTCCCCCATCATATAAGTACTGAGTTACTGTGAAAGCCTTTCAAACATGACCATAGCTGTGAGTGATCCCCCCCTCCCCCATCATATAAGTACTGACTTACTGTGAAAGCCTTTCAAACATGGCCATAGCTGTGAGTGATCCCCCCTCCCCCATCATATAAGTACTGACTTACTGTGAAAGCCTTTCAAACATGGCCATTGCTGTAGGTGAGGCAGTCTCCACCTCATCTTCCAGGTCTTGAGGACTGTCGTCAAACTTGACCGCGCTCTGGTTCCCACCCTTTGGAGTTTTTTTGGACTTAGAGGTCTCCATATCAAATGATTTAGAAGTGTCCGATCTTCCCTTCACTGTAAGAAAATTGCATTTATCATCTTTGATTAAAAAAAAAAATTAGTGAAATTTACCTGGTAACTACACCTATTTAAAGAAATTAATCCAAAATATTATTTTTAAATTGCAACATATTAGGAAAGATTATTGTAAAAGTTTGGTTCAGGTTTGAATATTCAAATACAGTACATGTATATAATGTATATAAAATTCATATACAATCTTTTATTGTTTTTGTTTTTAAAATATTTAATAAAAATTTCATTATTGTGCTTGAAATATAATGCATGCGTAAATTTATTTACATCTAAAAAAAGCCCCCAAATGGGGTAGAATTGTAAGGATGCGTGCATTATGATCAGACATGCAGTGTGAAAAAAAAAATATAACCAATCTCTAAGAATCAGTGCATGCAAAAATTGAAGTAAGGTTAAAATGAAATAAAGAGATGAAGCCTGTATTAATATTGAATGATTATGAATAGAAAATGTCTGCCTTGTCCAAAGTTATCGTTAAAATGTCCATCCAATAACCCTGTTACTAGATTGTTCTCTTATAATTAATTAAAGAATTCGTTAAATAAGAGATTAGCATAGTTAAATTAATGAAGTTGAATGTATCACCCTGACCTAAATTAAAGAAGATCAATGATTCCATAAACAGACATGGCCATACATTAATGGTAATATACAACACTGAATGTATCTACTACATGCAATAAATTACCTAGGCAGTCCCCTATAGAAGATTTAAATAGAGATATTATAGAAGTAGAAATTGTGTATATATACTAGAGATAGAGATATAGTGAGGACTAGGGAGGTACTACAGATTTACTTACTACCAGAACACTGAGTGACAAACACAGGGTTGTCATGGACTACGGGGTCTGATAACAAACGCAAGAAAGGCTCGTAAAAGGACTTATACAGTTAGAGGGGAGTCTTATAAAATGCTAGAAAGGGAGAAGAACAAATTGTATCAAACATGAATCTTTTAATATTGTTATTAACAAAGTGCTCTCTGTTGCTTTTATCTATAGGTGTAATTTTTTAAACATTCATATACAAGGTTTAGGGAAAAAATCTTTGGTGAATGCAAAATCTGGAAGTGCAAGTATATGTTTACTGGGTAAAAAATGTGCATTATTGATAATATGAAATTGAAAATTTTATAACAATCTTAGTGTACTCAATAGTGAAGTAAAAATCAATAACAAAAAAAGTAAAAAACAAAATTGTCTTCATACCAAGAGGTGCTGAGGGAGTTCTCTGTTTCTTTAGATCTACCAGAGTCTCCAGTCCGAGGTGTTTCAGTCTGGCGGCCTGCCCGCTGTCTGTTAATTTAGCAGACTGTATATTGCGTGCTTGAGAGGTAAAGTCTGGAGAGTCACGGACGTTCATCATGTGAGGTGACTTTAGTCCGATGGCTAAGCGGTAATGTTCCAACCAATCGTCAACAAGATTCCTATGACAACAAAATATATAGTACATTTATTTATTCAATTTCAAGTAGTTTACATCTGTTACTTAGTTCAAGAAAACTTAGAGAAGATCTTTAGCTCACCTGTTGTTAAACACTGAGATAATCATGTGAAAATTTAATTTTCAGCATGGGTATAAAAAAAGCTTTCTGTAACTTTGTAATAGATCAATTTTGTCCTGCTTTGATGTGTTTATTTTACTTGTCTACGTTCTGGATTTATTTTAACTTTGTCTGTTTTGCGATTGTGTCTATTTCCCGTTTTGTGTTTTACTTGCAACTGTCTATTTTCTGGACACAGGTTTACTTCTTATTCTGTGTTTTACTTGTCTATTCTCTGAACACTGTTTTAATTGTTTATTTCCTACTTTGTGTTTTACTTGTCTATTTTCTGGACACTGTTTTACTTGTCTATTTCCTATTTTGTGTTCTACTTGACTAATTCCTATTTTGTGCTTTACTTGTCTATTCTCTGAACACTGTTTTATTTATTTCTTATTTTGTGTTTTACTTGTCTATTTTCTGGACACTTTTTTATTGTCTATTCTCTGGGCACTGTTTTCATTGTTTATTTCCTATTTTGTGTTTTACTTGTCTATTTTCTGGACACTTGTTTATTTCCTATTTTGTGTTTTACTTGTCTATTTTCTGGACACTGTTTTAATTGTCTATTCTCTGGGCACTGTTTCACTTGTCTATTTCCTATTTTGTGTTCTACTTGTTAGGTCACCTGAGTCACTCAGGTGACCTATTGCTATCTGTTTTTGTCCGTCGTCATCCGTTGTACATCGTTCGTCGTCAATCGGTCGTAAACTTTTGAACATTTTCAGCTTCTTCTCTGGAAAGGCTGAGCCAATTTCAACCAAATTTGGTATACAGCATCTATGGGTGAAGGGGAACAAAAATTGTGAAATTCATGGCCCCTGCCCCCCTGGGGCCTGAGGGGTGGGGCCAAAACCACCAAAATTAATGCAATCTTTAAAAATCTTCTTCTTTACTCCTGGACATCTAGCAGTCAAACTGTTGGCATGATGATAATCAGCATTGACTCCTCTACCAAAATTGTGAAATTCATGGCCCCAGGGTCAGGGGTTCTGGGGTTAGGGCGGGGTTATATAGATCATATAGGAAAAGTGCATTATTTCTTTGAAAATCTTCTTCTTGCTCCTGGGTATTAAATAAATTAACCAAGTATATAGTTATGATGAGCAAGAATGCCTCTTTCAAAATTGTGAATTTTATGGCCCCTGGGTCAGGGGTTCTTGTGTTAGGGCAGGGCTCTATTGATTATATAGTGAAAATACATTAATTCTTTGAAAATCTTCTTCTCTGCTCCTGGGTATTAAATAAACTAACTAAGTATGTAGTTTTGATAAGCGAGATTGCCTCTTCCACAATTGTGAATTTTATGGCCCCTGGGTCAGGGGTTCTGGTGTTATTGCGGGGCTTTATTGATTATATAGTGAAAATACATTAATTATTTGAAAATCTTCTTATCTGCTCCTGGGTACTAAATAAATTAACTAAGCACATAGTTATGATGAGCAAGAATGCCTCTTTCAAAATTGTGAAATTTATGGCCCCTGGGTCAGGGGTTCTGGTGTTAGGGCTGGGCTTTATTCATTTGATAATATAGTGAAAATAAATTAATTCTTTGAAAATCTTCTTAAATGCTCTTGGGTATTAAATAAACTAACTAAGCACATAGTTATGATGAGCAAGAATGCCTCTTTCAAAATTGTGAATTTTATGGCCCCTGGGTCAGGGGTTCTTGTGTAAGGACGGGGCTCTATTGATTACATGATGAAAATACATTTATACTTTGAAAATCTTTTTCTCTGCTCCTGGGTATTAGATAAATTAACTAAGTATATAGTTATGATGAGTAAGAATGCCTCTTCCATAATTGTGAATTTTATGGCCCCAGGGTCAAGGGTTCTTGTGTTAGGGGAGGGGGGGGGGCTCTATTGATTATAGTGAAAATAAGTTAAATCTAAGTGTTTAGTTATGATGAATAATGGTTCCTTTTTCAAATTTTGAATGCCATGGTGTCTAGTTTAAAACATGAACTAAACTCAATCATTGGAAAGTTGTTGCATGATGCTCAGGTGACCTATAAGGCCCATGGGCCTCTTGTCTATTTTCTGGACACTGTTTTACTTATTTCTTATTTTGTGTTCTACTTGTCTATTTTCTGGACACTGTTTTAATTGTCTATTCTCTGGGCACTGTTTCAATTGTCTATTTCCTATTTTGTGTTTTACTTGTGTATTTCTGGACACTGTTTTAATTGTTTATTTCCTATTTCGTGTTTTACTTGTCTATTTTCTATTTTAAGTTTTACTTGTCTATTCTCTGTACACTGTTTTAATTGTCTATTTCCTATTTTGTGTTTTACTTGTCTATTTTCTATTTTAAGTTTTACTTGTCTAATCTCTGTACACTGTTTTAATTGTTTATTTCCTATTTTGTGATTTACTTGTCTATTTCCTAATTTGTGTTTTACTTGTCTATTTTCTGGACACTGTTTTACTTATTTCTTATTTTGTGTTTTACTTGTCTATTCTCTGGGCACTGTTTTAATTGTTTATTTCCTATTTTGTGTTTTACTTGTCTACTTTCTGGACACTGTTTTAATTGTCTATTTCTTGCATTGTGTTTTACTTGTCTATTTCCTATTTTGTGTTATACTTTATTTCTTATCTTGACCTCCTTACCTGGCCTTCCTCTGAAGCCTGGCCAGTTCCTTGTCTGATTCCAGCTCATACTGCGCCTTGTCTGGGAAGTCCACTAACAGCTTCTGTATCTCTGCTAAATGTCCCTTTTGCTACAAAATAAGGATATGGTCAACATTGGCAATATATTGTCAAGTTCAATTCTTGTGCAATTGCAAATAATTATATTAAAGAAAACAACAACAACTTAATTTGGAATCAGTTTTTCAAGTTTTATCTGGTTTAATGACATCTGGATTACCCTGGCACTTCTGTATTGGTATAGCTATGTGAAATAATCTGATATTGTATAAGAATCATTGTGGAGTCAGACTCCTTATGTACACACCTTTCTGGCTGGTTGCCTCTTAGAGCGATGTTTATGTTTGGGGGCAAACAGCCTCATCATGTCTCTAGCTGCCTTAGAGGAGTAAGAAAATGTCATCAGAAGCTGCTCCTACAAAAAAAGCCTCAAATCTTAAAAAAAATCTTATTATAATGCAAATCACCAAATTTTTGTGATACTTTAGTTTTGCGAAATAGGTGTCTTGGTATTTATAAGTGATACAAAATTTTCACAAATTGTCATTTACTGACAAACATTATCTTGACTCATGCTAACATATACATGTACTATAATTTTTCTAAGTGCAATCACACAAAAATAAAGTTATGATTACCCTCAGTATATAAATGGTCCTCTCTTAACTTGAAAGAGAAATACTTTTTGCATTAACATCATGTTTGTTGTTCATTATCATAAAAAATGTTTTACAGAAGTTGTATCCATTATCTAATAGAAAATTTATCTGATTTCATTTTGCTGGGAAAAAAAATGCTGCTCAAAGTTGTCAACCTGTAACATTTCGGTGTTTCTGCTTACAAAATAAGTGGCATTTTTGGTAAGCACTCTCTGCTAAATCAAGTTCATTGCTATATGCCTTGTGTTCATGTAAAAGACATTCAAAAAGTGCTAACTCAAATCTATTCTTCTATCTTATGTGTAAACAAGAGGCCCAGGGGCCACAGCGCTCACCTGAGCACATCGGGCTTGAATTTACTCCCCCCCCCCCCCTTCCAGGCGGTCATCATTTAAACAAACTGGAATCTACACAACCTGAGGATGTTTCCATATAAATATCACTAATCATATTAAGCTTTGAAGTACTTGAAAAGAAGATTTTAAAAGGTTTCCCTATATATCCTTATGTAAAACTTGGGTCGGCCATTTTGGCCCCACCCTTACCCCGGGGGTCATGATTTGAACAAACTTGAATCTACACTACCTGAGGATGATTCCACATGAGTTTCATCTTTCCTGGCCCAGCGGTTCTGGAGAAGAAGATTTTTTAAAAATGCCATTAATTTTTAACAAATTCATGATTATCTCCCCTTGGAAAAGGGCGTGGCCCTTCATTTGAACAAACTTGAATCCCCTTCACCCAAGGATGCTTTGTGCCAAGTTTGGTTGAAATTGGCCCAGTGGTTCTTGAGAAGAAGATGAAAATGTGAAAAGTTTACGACAACAACAACGACAACAACAACGACAACGACAGACGACGGACAAATTTTGATCAGAAAAGCTCACTTGAGCCTTCGGCTCAGGTGAGCTAAAAATCAATTATCTCAGTCTATTTCCCAAATAAAATATATTTTACAGTATGCTGCACATATATTTTCATCCCTGATTTTTACAGTATGCTGTACATACATTTTCATCCCTGATTTTTACAGTATGCTGTACATACATTTTCATCGCCTGCTTTGGAATCTGCTGCCCCTGGTACAGGATTGACACTAAATCTAGCCAGCTCCTTCTGACAACTAAACATCAGAGACATTGAACTTTGTCCATTACATCGAAATACCAGGTTACTGTTCAACTGAAATAGAATAATCCGAAGGTTAACTGTAAAACTCAACTAAAGATACAGGTATGATCAGTAGTACACTAAGATGAATGCATACATGGTTTTATTTTCCAAAGTTATAGATACATCTGAGAATATGGAAAATATGTTTTCTACAGAAAATTTGCCAATAGCTCATTATCAATATACAATTGAATGTACAAATGGATAAAGTTGCAGTAACTTGTATTTACAGGTGTGCATGGTCAGTTGACACAGTTATATGTGTGTGGTCAGCTTGACAGTTTCTTACTTGTATATTTACTGGTGTGGTCAGTTTGACATTATTTACAGGCCACTTCCACTTTCTAACTATTGTACCATCTGGTTCTGATAAATGCCCTCCTTTTTCTGTTGACAAAAACCTGAAAGCATAATACAAATTCAGATCATTATTAACTGGTCATTCTGAGGCTGAGATGTTCAAAATAAGTTCAAAGTCCTATCAAAAGGATGCATGATTACGCAAATTAGGTTTTAGTTCTCAAATACTTGTCTAATTTAAGAATACAGGTACCAGTCGCAGACTTTTAATACATGAAATAGAGCACATCATTAATCTGCATGACTTTGTTCCAGATAATATCGTCCAGACAAAGAAGGTGTCAGGATATAAATAAATCACCTCTTTAAACTTTCTTTAGTTAAATCATCCCAAACCTCCCTCCCAAAAGAAAAAAAATTCCATTAGAAAGTGAAAGAATGGGGATTATTGACATTTGAATTGAAGTTGCAGCTCCTAAAATCATTCGGATTATCACATTTTTTCTGCATACTATGCCAGTCAATACCTGATATTTCCGTTGGCGGAGTAGCACACCCCTCTTCCACTCGGAGTGAAACATGCCAGCATCCTGTGGTCGTTTGTATCATCGTAGGCAAGGAGATAGTAACCGGGGCGACCAAGCTCTGCCCCAGCTGAGCAGTAAACAATGGCTGATCTACCTGAAGGATAGCTAAATCACTGTCAAGGAAATCATTCAGATGAAAAATTCATAGGAATCCTACTCTATAAAAACGAAGTCACAGACAAGAAGCTAATTCAGAGAATTTGCTCGAGAAAAAAAGTAAATGACTTCAATGCAAAAACTATAAAGATATCTTGATTTATCAGGAAAATTTACTAGATGCAAAATATGATTTTTTTTTACTTGACCTTTTGAATAATTAAAAGGAGTCTTCTTGATAATTATGCTATACAATTTCAATGCCGATCTCAAAGAGAACTTAATAATTTGGAACCTATTTCATACAATGTTTGAACTTATGTTTTGCTAGATTTATGACCTTTACCTTATTATGGGTCTTCAAAAGGACACACTGAGTTGTGATATATATTTTCATTGCTAAAGCCTTAAAGCTTTTTGAAATATCATCAAACTGAGAAAGGATACTACACAACACTGGTACCATCCTGATGTGTGGCCTCTAAGAGTTTCTTCCCTTGATTGCGCTCTTCGTGCAGTGGAGGTATTCTGGGTTTACCTGTCTTGAAGATGGGGTTGATTTGAGGTTTAGCTGGAGTTTTGCGGTACTTAAGTAGGACTTCTTTTTTATAATCGCCATAGTAACGTACTGTGACCTCTTTATCGTGACCTCTCTCCGTGTCCTCTTTCTGTTCTGTCTCTCTGTAAAACCAATTAACATTGCCAAACCCTCACTCATCGTATACATATTACACAGAGTTACATGTATATACTATGTGCAATTTTCGGAATTTTATACAATGATATCTTACAGAAAGATTTTTTTAATAGAGAAAAAAAATCTGAGGCTAAAGACTTGTGACAATGTTAGGGACTACAGAAAATATACAATGTCAGTTAAATGACAATTCTGTCTTTCTAAGTCAGCAAGGATACTTCTCAGATAATTCATAAAATGAAATTCATTACTTATGTTTGTTACTGAAGGTCTACAGAAATATATTTACATTTTTTTCATGAAGTCTCGTAGGATTTGAATGCAGCTTTCATATATCTTCTGTGGTTCCACCTCTGGCTTTCCCTTCTCTATGATCCAACCTGACAAAAAATAAATCGAGTTTATATCTAACGTTATAAGAACATCTCAAGTAGCTTTTAACCAATAACATTGAGTAAATCTACTCACACCTAAGTTAAATAATTTTCAAATCGGATTACTTAATTCATCTGATGGTTATTTGTAAAGACATTTCTTTTATAATTAATGCAAGTTTCATATGCTTTTACGGCATACATACCTTTTTCCTGACAAAGTTTGGAAGATATTGCAAAATTGATGACGACTTGCTGTCCAAAGGATGGGTTGGTCATTGCAGTGGCTGTTGTGAAAGAAAATAACACAGTCGTAAAATTATTGTGATAATGTAAAATATTACACATATTTCTAACCACCTTCAAAATATTGCTTAGATTTCTCCCAATATTCAGGGAGTTTTAAATTAAATTACATGCGAAATATGTAATAAAAAAGATTAGTAAACTATGTTAAAAGTTTTCTAAAAAGATGGAGAGAAAATTAAGAAAAAAGGACTGTGCATTGTAGTAAGATTTTTATAAATTATAATGTATTTCAAACTTTTTAATCAAAAGTTAAATCTGCTTATCTTTGAAACTCATGAGAGAATTTGAATTGAGTCAAGTTAAAAATGAAATAAAAAAAATAAATTTAAAGAGCATTATACATTTACTGAGAATACTGTAAACCAACTTTTATTCGCGACAACTTTATTTCGCGATTTACCAGGAGTTAACTAGTTCATGACGATTAATTTTCGCGATCAAGCCTGTTGAATCTGATGTTGATACACATAGAGACCTTAATGACAGGTTCGCGACAAGAAATATTCGCGATGACGAGGCTCTCGCGAACTTCGCGAAAATTTCTCGCACACGAATAAAAGTTGGTTTACAGTATATAACTGTACTATTTAAATTTTAATAATTTTTATTTGATTTCTATTGACTCATGTCTGACATTAGAAAGATTAATTGAACAAAAGTTTGTCATCTCTGTCATATATCTAAATTCAAAATAGCTTACAGGACTATTAGGAAAATAATAATACTGTAACACATTAAAATAATAGCCTAACACATTGATCATTTTATTCACACAGAGCAGAAATTTTTCTGGCACAAAATCCTGAATATATCGTTCAAAATTCAAACACTAGCCTATAGCAAAAGTCATAAGTTCACTGCAAGTAAAAGAACTTTAATCAATTCAATTAAATGTTAATTAAGGGTCTGAACTCATTAAACTTTCTATAGCATCTTGCACAATTTTAATGGCCATGGCCTATGCAAGCAACAGTATCTTAAAATGGACGTTACTTTCCTCTCAAAATACTGTAGAAAGTCTTTACTGTTGAAAAAATTAGAGAAGCCAAGATTATTCATCAGTAAATTGTGAAAAAATTAAAGAAATTTTAATTTCTTTTTTTAAAAGATTAATCATGCAGACATTATATATATAAATTTAATAAAGCATAATAGTAAATTAATCTGACAAATTTCCTCACACAGAGAATTGTTATTTAGCACATCAGATTTAGCTGTTAACTTTTGGAGGTTGACAATTAAAAATAGAATCTTATAATTAAATCACAGGGGAAAGTTCAGCGGGGTGGATCGACAGAAATGGACAAACCAGTGTTCTGACAACTCACATCTGGGATCAGAGGGGGTTTCCCCATAGCTGGAAAGTAGGTCATCATGTGTCTGCTTCCGCATGCTTGGTGATCGAACTCCTGTAACTGTTATAGAGTGGTGAAAAAAGCATAGAACAGGCATGCCAAGTTTGAATAAAATCCGTCAAAGAAATTCTAGCTATAAGTTGTGCAGATTCTATACAACTCAAAATTAATTTCCAAGAAATAATTAAGATGGTGAAAAAAAGATTTTGAGAATTATTTAATTTATTGTGATAGAAGACATGAGATTGAGATACTTGGCATACTTGATCATGGACCAGTACATCAGCTAGTAATTTTATATAGCTCTGTATTCTATATTAATTTAATGCATGCAATCTATAGATATATGTATATATACTATACTATCCTAGTATTATTTTATAAATTGTTTTCACAAAATAATGTAACATGTTGCATTGTACATATTGAATCACAATCAAAAAGTTCACAAAATACTGAAGGCATATTTCACATTAGAACAGTATGCATTTAAGTTTCTAGCAATGTGTTTTAATCTTTTAACAGCCCAATTGAACTTCAAATACCTATTGATTTGTTCTGTGCCTTGCTTTTGTACTGAAACCTTTCATTCAAATATTTGGATACTGGCAATTAAAGACTTAAATAATTGAAATTAAATTCCCTTGCCAATTCAGATCATGTACTGTAATCCAAAAATGGTGCGAATCTACTACTTTGATCTCAATAGAACGAATTCATTGTTCGTTTAAATTACAGTCTTTAAGAGCAAGCAATATAGTTGAATACACAGTTTGATAGCCATTTGATTATAACTGTGGTAAAAATAACATTTGTCACTGTGAGAAAATAATTGTTCAGAATCATTAAAAATCGTCAGATATCATTTGGGTACTTGCAAACACTGTGTCTCAAAGGAGTGATTTAAATTAAAATCTTTCAGTTCTGATCAATCTCTCATTTGAGTTTACCAATGCTTCACAATTACTTTGTATGGTTACCATGAGCTAAAATTTGACTACTCAGAATTTAGATGTCCAAGGGGCACTGATGCCACGTGCAGAACCATTAGAAATAATTGTTATCATTTAATCTTTAGATTAAAATATACATTATCTAGCTTCCACATATTTGAAAATTCATTGGATATCAACATTGTTACAATAATGTCAATTGGAAAGTGACAAAAATATATGCTTAGGAATTTAACAGGTCAAATAACATTTAATTTCTTCCATTTTTGGTAATATCCTTATTTAATAAGTATAAATGTCAATCTTATAAACACAAAGTAAAGTGTTTATAATAACAATATGGAAATCAATGTTTGCCCTTGATATTATTGGTTGTGTGATAAGTGTATTTATTTATTTAGCAACACCTCTGAAATTTGTTTTCCTATCGGAGTCTACATTGCGATTTAATGATAGTCCAATGAAATGTGAACAAGATTTCATGACTGAAGTTTATCAGAAAATTGCTGAATTTGCCAACACTCCATTAACATGATTGATGATAAGGCCCTGGGAAGCATAAACTCAACTGACAGTTTAAGTTAAGGCCATTTCTGAAGTTTTACCTTCCTAAATTTACTCAGTAAATTCTAGGTGCTGCATATTTTTTTTTGCAATGAATGTTCAACTTTGAAGAAAGAACATATTTCCACAAGCAACATATTCCCAGGTATTATTTGTCCAAAAAGACATTCTCTGAAACAGACTGGCTTTAATCTACCCAGCACACTGACTTCTTATATTTAAAATAATGCCTTCCATTTTTTTATATTAACTTCCCTTACTTATGTAACAATATACCATTAATATTATCTTCTTATGGGGTTTATGTCTCACATTTGATTCCATCCATAGACAAAAGCACACTATACGGCAGGCTTCTGACAATCGAGTTAATGAACCAAGGATCTCAGTCTTGTTTAAAGTCAACATTTTCTAAATGCTATGGTCCATACAACAACATTGCTTGTATTAACAACAACTATCACTAGGTCAAATTTGACAGAAAAGTTAGGCCATTGTTTTTTAGACTGAATTTTTTTTTTAACCAATCATGACAAAAAATTCATGGTGGTGTGACAGATTGGCAAGGGATGCTTACTCTTCCATTGCATCTGATCCACCTCTGGTTTAATCAGAGGTCTCACTTGTTTAGGTGAACTGTTAGAATGATTATCGATTTAATCTTCACATTTTTAGTTGGATACAAATTCATGCAGCATCTGTGCGGTTTCTACCATGCAAAGCAATTCCTATGCCAAATCATTCAAATTCAGGTGCTAATCGTTATATTGAATTTCTAATTTACAAAACATCTGAACTTGGGAGTTCTTTTAATTGAACACTTTTGTCATGATTTTTATATACTACATAATGAATGTTTGTTTTTCAATCAATCCCGGGCTTATTATAGCCGCTGCTTTTAATATTTTTTCTTCAAGGTCAATACTAAGTCCAAATTATCCTGTTTTTGTGTCATTACTGACTTTTAGAGTTCCCAGGATTGATTTTTTTTATTTGTATAATGAAACACAAACAATAGCTTTAAATGTGCAAACAACCCCTGTCCGACCAATACACAACATAGTGTAATCTTTCAAAATGTAAAAGACTTAAAAAATGTTTTAAAACTCTTCAGATAAGTGTACATTTTCTGTATTCAGTAAATGATAAGAAAAGAATTCAGTCTATCTTTCATTAGAACTTCATTTCATCTTTGAATTTCAAATCTTTAACTATCACAGATCTTCTATAATCAGTGCAGGGAATTTTTTAGGCTTAAATATGAGTTCTTCTTTAATGTTTGAAGAAAGGGTTTTAAAACTGACTAAGGAAAATCAAGCACAAATTTGACTTGGCAATAATTCCATGCAATCAAAAGTGAAATACTTAAAAGATTAAATTTATACAACAAAGCAAGACTTGAAGCTGCATGTGATAATAATTTGCAAGAAAAAAAAAGTGTCTCACTGGTATTTATAAAGGTGAAAGTGATACATAAAATATTTAAAAAGGCCAGGTGTGTTCCATGTATATAAAAAAGTCAACTGTATATAGATAAAAAATTAATAGTGAAACTTGTTTACAAAAGCATGCAGTCAGCAAAGTTTGTCTGTACCTGTCAGCGCACCTGTAATTAGTCAGGAGAGAGTGCTTAAATGGTAATGCTAGGGATCTATAAATCAGTTTCTTGTCAATTGAATAGGATTATGTTGGGATTGTATGATGCTAGAGACACACTGACAAACATTTCCAATATTATAAATCCTTACCATGAAAACATTCCTTATCAATCTACCCTGGTCTACAAATTATATAATCCTGGAAATATGGAGATTTTAATCCCTTTTGGCTTTTGATAAGGAAAGCAATACTATACACATTAATAATTGAGCAGGATTTTTCCCCCTCCTCGGGCTATTAATGATAAAAGTCAATTTTAATTCAAATGCCATACAGTACTATATATTCCTGTGTAATTTTCCTGACAATGACTTTTTCATTCCTTTAATAAATTTATTCGAGAAAATGGTTTTTAAAGAATGACACAGAAAAAATACATATATATTCAAATTGCCATTTTTTGTATTTTAGGTTCAATGCAATTATCTTTCCTGTTGTCAACTACTGACATGTCCATGTTTTACCACAAAGTTAAAGCTATATATGGCGTAACTGATCAAAAAAATATATTTTTGAAAAATACAAAATTAAGAAAAGAAACATAGCTAATACATTTAAATTAAAGCTTTTCATACAATTCTGAACGCGGAAAATACCTCGTTTCATCTAGTAATACGATTTTATCTTTTCTGTAATGTGTTATTTAAATCTTTTGCATTTTCTTCCGAGTCGGAGAAAATTCCGAGAATCCAAATTAAATTGTGATATCTTTATAACGCAATTGACTTTGATTTTGTAATTTACGGAAAAGTTCTATCTTTATATAAAGTAATGATACAAATAATAAGTTCTTATAAGTTTAATCTAATAATTTTCATTGTACATACGCCATATATGGCTTTAATGATTGAACAGATATTGTTTTGTAATTTGTTCATTATATATAAATCATTAATATATTTTTTTCAATAAACAAATATTTATGAATTGTTATCAAGGTTATTTATAAATATTTTTTCCACTCCCTAAATTAATAGCAGAATTACTTTATATATATGATAGCATATACAGGAATGTGAATCTATAGCTGCAGCTATATATATACTTACTGGATCCTCTATGCTCCCGTGCTCCCTTTAACCCTTTGACGTCTAACTTTCCTCTGGATATAGATACTGTAGACATTCTGCTTTCAGAGCGTCGATTCGCAGGTTTATCTGGACGAAATTCATCCTCAATTATGTCGGGAATAGGCAGCTTGTTCAGTTTCTTCGTTTTGGACTTTGAGTCTAATTTTTCAGATGACTTTCCAACTTTAATTTCATTGTCACTGTCGTCGTCGCTTTGGACTTCTCGTAGGGAATTATAATATTGGTCGCGGATTTCTGTTGTCTGCCATTCCCGCGGTACAATGATTACATCACTGGTCAAGTCTTTCCAATTGCTCATCAGCTGGTACTCCAAACTTTTTGGCACATGACTAGCTATGTCATCATAAAAATACAAATACTTGGCCAGCTGCTGCAGAACCGAAATGGCTTGAGCCTTAGTGTCCTCAAATAAAAATCTCTGAGAGTCTTCATCATTAGACAATGCACTGTCAAGTCTATTTTTAATATGGGTCACTGCTTGGTTAATATTTGGCAACAAACTTTTACTTCCTAAACCGTCCCCAAATGGATCTTTTTCAGCTGCTCGTTGACTTTCGCGCTCTTTCTGCGCATACAGAGCAGCGACTTTGGGGTGGAGATGAGCAAATTTGAGTCCCTCAGGCAGATCCTCTGGAAGCTTTCGATAACGTTTCTTTATTAAGGGTTGCTCACTGTTCTGTTGGAAGAAGAAAAGCCTGTCTTCTTCACTTTGAGCGTTCCCCATTTTTGTGATAAGTTGAGGCTCAACTCATACTGCAACATACAAGGACATTTGCTATTGAAATTTCATACATGTACTGCATATGATGAAGTAATAAAATAATGCATGACCTACATAGACAGTTTATATTAATGATGTATGCGCTTCTGCATTCGTAGAAATTTAATAATGCATAAAAAATACATGAAATGTTTCATAGAATGACAACAGAGAAGAAAACAAAATTGTTTAGTCTGCGCAAAGCAAATTAAGCATAATGTGTGAATTTCACTGAAAACAACAGGTGTCTCAGTTTTTCATTATACCATACGAAAAAATTGTGTTTTACACAGAATTAAAATTGTACAAAATGTGCTAATACAGAAGGCAAGCATGTGAAATACAACGAAATGATAAGCGAGCACGTCGGTGCAAGAAAACGAGCAGTCTCATGTTTTCTTAACTTTGGTAAAGATCAGGTAATTGTTCTGTGTGTGTTCCGACCAAATATCCATATAACTGAATAAATTAAATAACATTTACTAATAAGCAATTTCAATTAACTGTCAATAAATGAAAAGTGTCACAGTACCTGTTATTTCCGTCAGCCATCTTGTTTATTAGCGCCACCGAAAGTTGACACGTAACTTAGCAACCCACATCAAAAATGAAAGTAGAAGCACTTAACATCCAGAGCATGGATCCATCGCACGCAAGCTATTATATGTGATGGTAGATTGTAAATTAATTGATTTATGTATATTCCGAATACCGATATTTATATTTCTTTCGATAAATGGCTTTAAAATGGAAAGTATTAGTTTTGTTACATTAGGGCCTACATGCCGTAACATGGTCCGGTCAGCAAACCTCGATCAATAATCAAAGCTGACACTGCTTTATTATGTCTAAGCTTTTATTATGATGAGTTGATAAATAAACATAGGTAATCAGAGATTACAGAGCTCACCTCAACGAACGTTGTCTTTAAGTAAGCCAAAGTCACACAACCAACAAAAAGTGTACATTCCAAAAATGAAAATATTTAAGCAATTTTGATCTGATAATTTGAAATAGACCTACATAAAAAATTTAAACTAGTTCTTCTTCATGAAAATGTAATTAAAATCCAGCATCTGAAGCAAATTTGAGTTTTCATCTCTTGATGCAACATTTGTGCAAGTTTGGTTTATACAATGTTAGGCCATATAAAATTAATCTTTAGATTCTCATCCCCGCCCGCCCCTCTCAAAATGTCCGATGTTTTTTATTTTGATTTTTGGGTATTTTCATGTATTTTTATTCAGTAAGAATTTGTTTCAAAGTTTAAGAGTTATCTCCCGTCTGTATTAAAAGTCGCGTGTCGCTATTTATAGCAAAAACGCCATGTGAAGAATGGAGAAAAATCGGCAAGAAAAGCAGTTTAAATGTGTAAGGAAAAGATAATTTGTCAGTATAGAGAAGGCAGAGAAGAAAAATTAGCATAAACACATATAGATACCATCACTGGCAGGAGCAAGTATGTAGAGAGATTGTAAATAAGTAAAAATAGACGAGGAAAGTCAAGTTATATATAACGATCTCCAGCTGTGTGACTTAGCTTTGAAATAAAAAAAATCTACAACATCGTAGACAGACTTAAGAGAAGGCCTAGATTTTTCAGTAGAATAATTATTAGAACATTTATATAGATTTTGCAAAATAAGAAGTCACGCATACACAATTTATTGGTATCCCCACCTCATTTTGTTCAGGGTGTGCCGTATAAAGTGTACTTGACAATTTGTTAATTAACAATAAATATTTAACTTTAATAAAGAAAAAAATTTCTTTAAATATTTAAAGAATATGAAAAGAATTAAATCTATTCATCTTTGCGTTAAGGTAATGAAAAAAATGTGTACGGGGCGTCCATTGTTTTGTTGATACTTAATTAGGCCTATATATAAATTAACAATTACAAAAAATAAAAAATAAAATCCGCCCACCCGCCCCAATTTTTTTGCAAATTAGGATGAGAATCTAAAGATTAATTTTACCTGGCCTTATATAAACGAACAGTTATAGTTTTTTCTGGTAATAGACCTGCACTCATAACTTACCTGGTCTATTATCTGAAAAATGTATGTCGAATTCAGCATCAGAAGCAAGTCCATTAGTGTGCATCCTAAGATGTATCATTCATGCAAGTTTGCTCATTATAGGGCTCATAGTTAATTGGATATGAAACATGCATCAAAAACTAACATTTTCACTCATCCACAAAAAGTAGGTCAGATTCAGCATCCCAAGCAAGCCCGGTAGTATGCATCCTTAGATGTATCATCCATGCAACTTTGGTTAACACAGGGCTTATAGTTACTTGGTAATGAAACCTACACCAAAAACTTTAACCTGTTCACTCAACCGGAAAATGTAGGTCAGATTCAACATCCGAAGCAATCCCGGTAGTATGCATCCTTAGATGTATCATCCATGCAAGTTTGGTCAACATAGGGCTTATAGTTACTTGGAAATGAAACCTACACCAAAAACTGCACCAAAAATGTTAACCTGCTCCAAAAACATCCTTTGCTGAAATTGCAGCATATGAAACTTTGACTGGTACAATGAAACACACTAGAACCATCTTCCATGAATGTCTAATCAATATAGGACATAGAAGTACTTAAAAAGAAAACTGCTCCAAAAAACTTAACCTTAACCTGGGACGCCGACGCCGACACGGACGCCGACGCCGAGGGTATTACATAAGCTCCCCCAACTTCGTTGAGGTGAGCTAAAAACGCCATTTTTCAATCCTTCCAATTATTTACGAAAAAAGTGTGCCCCTCCATTTCATCAAACTGCACTCCTCTTTTTAAAAAAAATGGAGATGAAAATGTCATCAATAACAACAATGTACCTTTATATAAACTACATATCACCCTTATGTTTTATTTAAATCGCAATCTTGCTTAATTTTTCTAAACATGCTAAAAAAGTCTGAAGAAAAATCTAGCTGTCTTATGTAACAGACTTGTGATGATGTTAAATGATAGACAACAAGGCTGTTGGTTCGAGTTGACAAGACGTATCTTTTATTACGATGGATCAATAAGATAGTAATCATCAAAACCCTATAATGAAATAACAAATTATAAATATTTAGCATAAAAACTATAAAGCTATAAATCAATATACATGTACCATCAATATATTATATAGCTTTATCAGAATCAAGGGAGATAATCCAATTCTATGCAAATTACACAATAAAATCTCCCATTACTTTTATCAATGAATATTAACAATAAAATCTTTACAATAATTATCATTCCAATGTATATGTACATAATGAATTATTGTTCAGCATAAAAACAATTAACATGATCATACCATTCAATGGGAATGGGTCATATTCAACAGCATATCAGCTGCATGTACACAAGACAGCTAGCAATAGGACAATATCTCAATATCTACAAATCAACAATAAACGTCTTTGTAGATATCTACACTGATCATAAAATAAAGTTTACTTTAAAAATATGAAAAAGTGAGACAGCAATTTATTTACTATCAACACATAACTCTATACCTAGTCTCACTCTCACTAAACATTTACTCCTGAAAAAGTGATTTAAGGAATTAAGTGCAAAAATTACAGATTTCACATTTAATAAAACAGAATCTTATTACTCGTTAGTATGAAAGAATTACTTACCATGCAAGAGGAAGTGTTGGTCTCAAAGTCAAATGTCAGGTATATAAACAAAACAGTATAATCAATGACAAAACTGAAACACCTCCATACTTGTCGAAACCAAACCAGAATTAACCAAACCAGAAGTCTCTGTCGAGACTGTAGCTCTACTGGTTTGTACTGATCAAAAACCGATGCACAGAATTATGTATCTTAGTGTAGTCTACTTGTGTGATAAGTTATATTGAAATCAGACCAAAACTGTAGAAGGAGTAGCATTTTAAAGAATTCCACAGAAAATTCTACTTTTAGTAACCATGGCAACACCGTTCATTGAAATCAAAAACCGATGCACCATTTTATGTAAATTAGTGTAGTTTAATTGTGTGCCAAGTGATAATGAAATCAGACCAAAACTGTAGAAGGAGTAGCGTTTTAAAGGAATTTCTCGGAAAATTCTATTTTTAGTAACCATTGCAACACCGCTCATCGAAATCGAAAACCGATGCACTATTTTATGTATCTTAGTGTAGTCTACTTGTGTGCCGAATGATATTGAAATGAGACTAAAACTGTAGAAGGAGTAGCGTTTTAAAGGAATTTCACAGAAAATTCTATTTTTAGTAACCATGGCAACACCGTTCATCGAAATCAAAAACCGATGCACTATTTCATGTATCTTAGTGTAGTCTACTTGTGTTCCAAGTAATATTGAAATCAGACCAAAACTGTAGAAGGAGTAGCGTTTCAAAGGAATTTCTCAGAAAATTTTATTTTTAGTAACCATGGCAACACCGTTCATCGAAATTACAAACCGATGCACTATTTTATGTATGTTAGTGTAGTCTACTTGTGTGCCAAGTAATACTGAAATCAGACCAAAACTTTAGAAGGAGTAGCGTTTTAAAGGAATTTCTCGGAAAATTCTATTTTTAGTAACCATTGCAACACCGCTCATCGAAATAAAAAAACCGATGCACTATTTTATGTATCTTAGTGTAGTCTACTTGTGTGCCAAGGGATATTGAAATGAGACTAAAACTGTAGAAGGAGTAGCGTTTTAAAGGAATTTCTCAGAAAATTCTATTTTTAGTAGCCATGGCATCACTGTTCATCGAAATTAAAAACCGATGCACTATTTTATGTATCTTAGTGTAGTCTACTTGTGTGCCAAGTAATATTAAAATCAGACCAAATCTGTAGAAGGAGTAGTGTTTTAAAAGAATTTCTCAGATAATTCTATTTTTAGTAACCATGGCAACACCGTTCATCGAAATCAAAAACCGATGCACTATTTTATGCATCTTAGTGTAGTCTACTTGTGTGCCAAGTTATATTGAAATCAGACTAAAATTGTAGGAGGAGTAGCGTTTTGAAAAATTGTTTACAGACAGACGGACAGACAGACGGACGGACGCCGGACGCATTACTATCGCATTAGCTCTTCTGGTCTCTGACCAGTAGAGCTAAAAACACAAAGAAAACTTGGAGGGAAACACAAAAACCAATCGAAAAGCATAAGACAATACTAAACCAGAAGTCTCTGTCGAGACTGTAGCTCTACTGGTTTGTACTTATCAAAAACCATTGCACTATTTTAAGTTTCTTTGTGTAGTTTACTTGTATGCCAACTTATTTTGAAATCAAACTAAAACTGTAGAAGGAGTAGTGTTTAAAAGGAATTTCACGGAAAATTCTATTCCTAGTAACCATGGCAACACCATTCATTGAAATCAAAAACTTATGCACTATTCTTTGTATCTTAGTGTAGTCTACTTGAGTGCCAAGTTATATTTAAATCAGACCAAAACTGTAGAAGGAGTAGCATTTTAAAAGAATTTCACAGAAAATTCTATTTTTAGTAACCATGGCAACATCGTTCATCGAAATCAAAAACCGATGCACTATTCTTTGTATCTTAGTGTAGTCTACTTGTGTGCCAAGTTATATTGAAATCAGACCAAAGCTGTAGAAGGAGTAGCATTTCAAAGGAATTTCACAGAAAATTCTATTTTTAGTAACTATGGCAACACCGTTCATTGAAATCAAAAACTGATGCACTATTCTATGTATCTTAGTGTAGTCTACTTGTGTGCCACGTTATATTGAAATCAGACCAAAACTGTAGAAGGAGTAGTGTTTTAAAGGAATTTCACAGAAAATTCTATTTTTAGTAACTATGGCAACACCGTTCATCGAAATCAAAAACCGATGCACTATTCTATGTATCTTAGTGTAGTCTACTTGTGTGCCAAGTTATATTGAAATCAGACCAAAACTGTAGAAGGAGTAGCGTTTTAAAGGAATTTCACAGAAAATTCTATTTTTAGTAACCATGGCAACACCGTTCATCGAAATCAAAAACTGATGCACTATTCTATGTATCTTAGTGTAGTCTACTTGTGTGCCAAGTTATATTGAAATCAGACCAAAACTGTAGAAGGAGTAGTGTTTTAATGATATTTTACAGAAAATTCTATTTTTAGTAACTATGGCAACACCGTTCATCGAAATCAAAAACCGATGCACTATTCTATGTATCTTAGTGTAGTCTACTTGTGTGCCACTGTATATTGAAATCAGACCAAAACTGTAGAAGGAGTAGCATTTTTAAGGAATTTCAAAGAAAATTCTATTTTTAGTAACCATGGCAACACCGTTCATTGAAATCAAAAATCAATGCATTATTCTATGTATCTTAGTGTAGTCTACTTGTGTGACAAGTAATATTGAAATCAGACTAAAATTGTAGGAGGAGTAGCGTTTTGAAATATTGTTTACAGACAGACGGACAGACAGACAGACAGACAGACAGACAGACAGACGGACGGACGCCGGACGCATTACTATCGCATAAGCTCTTCTGGTCTCTGACCAGTAGAGCTAAAAACCAATGAAACTAAAAGATACAAAATGACCATGGCCAGAATATAATTAGCGCCCTGAGGCTAACTCTGGACCTCTCTGGAAAAGAATAATTTAAAAATCAATACACTTAACTACAGGTTAAATGAATAATTATGTAATTCAGCTGTAGAAGTGTGCTGCAAGTAACCAGAAGTCTCTGTCGAGACTGTAGCTCTACTGGTTTATACTTAAAACAAAGGAAGAGAAAAGTAGCAGTTGCGACTTGAAACTTTAAAAACAGCAATTCATAGAAAAATGATCCTTGCCAATCATCAAAGCAAAAACCGATGCAGAGAGTTATGTATCTTAGTGTAGTCTACTTGTGTGCCAAGTTATATTGAAATCAAACCAAAACTGTAGAAGGAGAAGCATTTTGAAAGAATTTCAAAGAAATTTCTATTTTTATTAACCATGGCAACACCGTTCATTGAAATCAAAAACTGATGACAGAATTATGTATCTTAGTGAAGTCTACTTGTGTGCCAAGTTACACTGAAATCAGACCAAAACTGTAGGAGGAGTAGCATTTTGAAAGAATTTCAAAGAAATTTCTATTTTTAGTAACCATGGCAACACCGCTCATCGAAATAAAAAACCGATGCACAGAATTATGTATCTTAGTGTAGTCTACTTGTGTGCCAAGTTATATTGAAATTGGACCAAATCTATAGGAGGAGTAGCATTTTGAAAGAATTTCAAAGAAATTTCTATTTTTAGTAACCTCAGCAACACCGTTCATTGAAATCAAAAACTGATGCACAGAATTATGTATCTTAGTGTAGTCTACTTGTGTGCCAAGTTATATTCAAATAGAACTAAAACTGTAGGAGGAGTAGCATTTTGAAAGAATTTCAAAGAAATTTCTATTTTTAGTAACCATGGCAACACCGTTCATTGAAATCAAAAACTGATGCACAGAATTATGTATCTTAGTGTAGTCTACTTGTGTGCCAAGTTATATTGAAATCGGACCAAATCTGTAGGAGGAGTAGCATTTTGAAAAATTGTTTACAGACAGACAGACAGACAGACGGACGGACGCCGGACGCATTACTATCGCATAAGCTCTTCTGGTCTCTGACCAGTAGAGCTAAAAACATATATAATTAAATTAATTCTGAATAGATGCACATGCAATATGCATTGCTATGCACATGTGCATAAAATATAAAAACATGAGTCTGTCACATTCTCCCCCTGGTGCAAGAATGGTGTCCGCGCCATTGACCAAACCCGAGAATGTAACAAAAATGCTGGAAAAAAAATGTCATAAAATAAGGATAAAATATCACTTACCTGTGATTATGGATACAAGTACTTTCGCGGCATCTTTATCCATTCTGGCAAGTTCTCCGCTAGCAACTAACGTCTGAAAGTATCTTGCTCTCTGTAACCATTCTGAGGACTGTAATTGTTGAGACATAACAAAGTCCTCTGTCCACTTTGGTTTGGCTCTTACTCTAGTTGACCTTCGCTGTGGGGGAGATGGGTCTTCTACTGTATCATCATCTGATTCTGTCTCCTCATCAGAATGATCCTCCTCTGCTGCTGCTCCCACAGTAGACTGATTTTCTTCAGTCTCTTCAGCAGTAGGATCTTCTGATGGGTCATCCTCCGGAACAAGTTCGTTGAGCACATCCTCATCCATTATAGCTAACTCTGACTCCTGACCTTCGTCTTCCTCATTAGTAGAATTACTAATGGACACTGGAGTGTCCTCCATACTCTGGTCCTTTGGAGTCTTGGTGGTACCGGTACCTGACATAAAATAGTACTCAGATTCATCATCATCGTCATCATCATCCTTCGACATAGGTAGACTGGACGGCTTACGATGTGAATCCTTCTTCTTCGTGCTCTTCCTTGGTGCTGGTACTGGAGACGGGAGTTTGGTTCCAATGGGTAGAAGCAGATTCCTATGCAAGGTCTTGCATCTGCCTTCCCCATCCTCTCTTCTAACCCTAAAAACAGGAATACTGGTGCTGGGTTGATCTATGATGATGTAGGGGTGATCCTCCCATCGGTCAGCAATCTTGTGCTTCCCATCGTAGGCAACCACTTTCACCAGTACTCTATCTCCAGTACTCAGTGTACCTCCCCTCGTCTTCGAATCGTATAAGGCCTTGTGTCTGGATTGGCTGTTCTTTGTTGCCGTATTCGCTATGTCATAGGCTTTCTTCAATCGTTCCTGTAAGTTCTGGACATAATTGGAAAAGCTCTTGGTCTTCTCACCATTGTCTAACCCAAACACTAAATCCACTGGTAGATTCGGTTCTCTCCCAAAATGGGGAATATCCCGTTGTTTCATGTTTGGTGGCGTTGTATGCATGGATCAGTGGACCTATGTAGGCTTTCCAGTTGGACTTGAGTTCAGGTTGAAGGGTCCCAAGCATGGATATTAAGGTTCTATTAAATCTTACGGTGATTCCATTACCCATAGGATGGTAAGGGGTAGTTCGAGACTTTGAAATACCTGTAATAAAACATAATTCCTGAATTAATTTACTAGAAAAATTTGTACCTTGGTCTGAATGAATCTGTCGCGGAAGTCCATAAGGGATGATGAAATGGTTGAGCAGAGCATCAGCTGTGGTCTTTGCGGTTTGGTTTTTTGTTGGGACAGCTACTGCAAACTTGGTAAAATGATCAGTTATAACCAGTATATTCTGAACTCCACCTTTAGATGGTTCAAGGGTCAAAAAGTCCATACATACAAGCTCTAGGGGCTGAGTCGTAGATATACTGACCAATGAAGCTCGCTGGTTGTCCGGTGTTTTAAACTTTAAACATCTACCGCAATGGTCAATATAATTGGCAATATCCTTGCGCATTCTCGGCCAGTAGAACCTATCCATCACCAAAGCTGTGGTCCTTTCTCTGCCTGGATGTCCCATTCTGTCATGTAGGAAGTCCAGTAAAATAGGAACTACTTCTGGAGAAACAAGAACCTGTTGATGTTTCTTATCATCAGCATTGATGACTCTTACTAACACATCATCTACAATCCTAAGCTTGTTGAAGTTCTTATACATGATTCTGTCATAATCTGCAATCATGGTTTCCTTCTTGGGCTTAGTGCCATTCTTGATATGCCCTTTCCAGGTAGATATGCTAACATCTCTCTTTTGTATATCATGCAGATCAATACGCTGGAAAGGATCCGATGGCTGTAGCTGGTCACAAGATGTTATGGTCACTGGCAATGACTCGATCAGAGGTTGGCCTTGTTGTAAGTCACAAATGGCTTTTACTGTGTCGCAGTCTATGACCTCTGGGAGTCTTGACAACCCATCAGCATCAGCGTTGTTCTTGCCTGGCTTATATGTGATGGTGAAATTGTAGGCTGATAAAGCTGCAATCCAGCGATGACCAGTAGCTTCTAGCTTAGCTGTAGTCAGGACATAGGTCAGAGGGTTATTGTCTGTAAAGACGGCGAAGGTGTTGCCCATAAGATAGTCCGTGAACTTTTCAGTGATGGCCCACTTCAGAGCGAGGAACTCTAATTTATGTGTCGGATAGTTCCGCTTGGATTTAGTTAACCCACGGCTGGCATAGGCAATTACCCGGTCATGTCCATTCTGATTCTGGTAAAGAACCGCACCCAACCCTGTTCCGCATGCATCCGTGTGGAGCTCAAATGGCTTGGAGAAGTCTGGGTATCCAAGGACAGGTGGAGATGTCAATTTTTCCTTCAACACAGAAAATGCTGTCTCCTGTTCTTGATCCCATTTCCACTTGGAAAGCTGCTTGGTATTGGGGTTGCGACTCTTCTTACCAGTTGCCATGACATCAATCAGGGGGCCGGCAATTTTGGAAAAATTCTGTATGAACTTCCTGTAGTATCCTACGAAGCCTAAGAAAGATCTTACATCCTCAGGGTTCTTTAGTGTTGGCCAGTTTCTCACTTTCTCTGTCTTATCTGGGTCTGCCTGGACACCTTCTTCTGACACTATGTGGCCGATGTACTTGACCTTGTCCATCAGGAATGAGCACTTCTTTGGTGACAGCTTTAATCCATACTGTCTAATCCTGGTAAAAACTTGGCTGAGTCTCTCCAAATGCTCTTCAAAAATTCTTGAAAATACATGTTTTATCAGGTCGTCGAGATAAATGAAACATATCTTCAAGTGGTGTTTTTAAAAATTAGAGCATCATGATTGTCTTGAGAATGCTTCTTGAATCTATCAAATACCCACCACCTTCTGTGATAAATTGGTGTTTTTAAAAATTAGCCATCTTGGATTTTGGTATCGAGCATCAAATATTCAAATTATCTTTCCCTACATGTACATCTCAGCTACATTTAGACCAACAACAAAACGCTCAAGATTGTAGCCATTTCATCACAGACTAGATACATTATTCCTGGAGTATTACTTCTCAAAGTTCATGTTGTTGATGGTTTTATGCAAATCCTTTAATTCATAAATGAATTTTTATTTAGGAAGTGAAGCTTACCCACTGGATAATTACAAAACTTACTCAGCTCTACAAATCCACCCCTCTTATTTGGATAAGAAGAACAGCACCTAGCCTTCTCTTCTATTTTATCCTGAAATACCCCTTGCATTGACCTTATAAAGGTAACCTAATAAACTAGAGCTTTAATTGGTCAATGCCCTAATAAAACCAAGAACATGTATTCGTTCATTCTAAAAGCATTGAAACATCATGTGTATTGCAATATTATGCTATGGCGCTTCAGTTTCACCTAAAGAGATGTGCTTAAATTAGGTTTAAAATAGCTTGTTTTTGGTGGTCAGATGTATATATGAATATGTTGAAGGATAAACAAAATACATGGTAACTGCCTTGAAATATAAGCAACATTTGAGTTTGGATTGAAAACGTGATGGGGGGCTCCATAAGCTTCTCCCTCTATCACATTTTTTTACCCTCGCCCAAATAAGGCTTATATTTTAAGATAGTAACCATGTTTTTTATATACAAGTAAAATATAGAAATATTTTTACATCATTTTTAGACGGAGGCTTAGCCTCCGCTCTATTGGTACCGCTCAGCTGCGGCGGAAGGGAATTTGCGATCGCCATCTAGCGGCTAATCACGTTAACTTTGATTAGCTTGGTCCCCCGGCTCATCCTTTCCAAGGCAGGAGTACATGAAGCAAAACAGGGACAGGGAACCAGGCTAAACTTTGATAAACTGGCCTGCCTGTCTGATATCGGATATGTGCTGTATACAGACAGGTGATCAGTAATGTTTAGAGTCCGCTGCTGACACGCTCATTGGCTGATAAAAACTCTCGCTGACATAGAATTTAAATTGTCGGGGAAACCAAAACAGATCACCAAGTGCAGTTCTCTGCATCTGCTTTTGATGCAATTAATCTAATTCGGTCACAATATTTTCCACATACAATACATAATTCTTTTTTTTCTCATGGACCTATAATTATCTCACACCTTTCACCTCACCTGGGGGATTTTAATTAGTTTGCGAAGGTCCTATCACATTAATATCTTACATTACCTAGATAGAAGAAATCTGCATCATTGTTTCATTGAAACTGACATATTTTAAATGTTCACTCACTGACTCAGCAGAGAGCTGCGGCTTGTCTGTTTATAGCTCTGCTGCATCTATTTTTAGAATTCCTTATCACATGTTTCAGAAGTTAGATGGGACAAACTGACCCACATGTTTCTATGTTTACACCTGACCAAAACCAAAACAGTGGCTTGAATCTTACTTTGTGGTGTAAATTTAGTAATATTATGGCTAACCTGTGCAAAAAAGGATGCAATAAAACAATGTTGTCGTGGAATCTGCAATAGTGACTCAAAGTATGCCCACAAAAAATATATGCAAGGAGTTGAATTTATTAGGTTTCCCAAACCTTGGATAGATATTGAAAAAGTGTCAAGGATGGGTGAATGCTTGTAAACGGTTCATTGGCGGATCCAAGGGAGGGGGGGTCCGGGATTTGGAAGCCCACTTTATTTTCTGTCTAGTGGAGAGAGAGAGAGAATGAAACATTTTCCGAGAATAAATAAAAATACATATATTTGTACGTCTAACTTATGTATTGAATAGATAGATTCTCATACATTAATTTTCTTCCACTCACTTTTCTTTCAAATGATATGATTAAAACGGTTCTATATTATATGAACCGTTTTAATCATATCATTTGAAGGAACTAACATGCAACTCTTTGTTTTAAACCCAACCCGCACCCACCACGATTTTTTTTTTCAAACTCCAAAAGAAAATTCTTTGTACTCTTTGGAAATGCTGCAAATCCATTCAATTTTAATTAAGGCTTCAGCATTTTTTTTTATTTTTTCTTTAAATTCGGACTGGGGGACCAAAGAAATAAATGGACGTAAACAGATATTATTTACCGAAACCTAAGATCTTCCATACGTGTGTGTGAATCTTTGCTTGAGAGTAAGTATGGGGGGTGGGGGTTATATGGACAGTACAACCCTGGAACCCCTCTTTCAAGAGTGGCTGGATCCGCCTCTGAAACGGGAAGGATTTTCAACGAAAATGGGTATTATCCGTAAAATCGTGTATAATACTGGATATTAGGGTATCGTTGAATCCACAATATCTAGTCAAGGCGGTGTAATCACTTTATAAAACTTGAACAATGGGATGGCATATTTTGCGGAGTCAACTTTCACCTAGATGCAAATGTTTCTAAAGGTATCACCAGTCAAGTAAGAATTTGGAAGTCAGGATTAATGCGCACTGGACAACAAATACCTGTAGAGCTTAGTACATTTCAAGATCTGCACCCAAACAGGTGTTTGTTCTGCTTGATACTTTTCATAATGTTGGAAATATTTGGATCTTCTTTATGTTCATACCTAACACAACAGAACTATTAATTAAAAGTTGAATGTGCATGTAGATCTATGCATTGTTATATCTGAATGCTTGTATCTCAGCTCCTTTTAGTCCTGAAGAGTTAGAGATACTAAAGTACTTTTTGGCTTTCTCACATTTCAGGAAGCTCTTACCACGAGTCACTAAAGAATTGAAATTGATATAGTTTATTGCAATTAGATTGTTTTGTCCTTTTGATGAAAAATAGGAATTCAGTAAATTACATAATTAAACATTAGACCACGGTAACATAAATGAAGAAGATGTGTTTGTGAAACACTGTTGCCCCCCCCCCCCCCCTATATATCCCTTACCATTCAAAAGTCATGGCCAAGGTTAAAGTTTTTTCAGAAGTATAGAATATCGAAGGTCAAGGTCAAAAGGTCAAGTTTGTTAATATCCAATGAAAAGTCTTTCCACAAAAAAAAGATATATGAAGTATTAATGTCCTGGTACCTACTTTTCAAAAGATATGGCCAACTACCCTTAGGCAAATGTTGGGGTCAGAATATGAATAAAAAATTCCCAAAGAGACAAACAATCATGTTCATTCCAAGCCTCCGTCTATCAGTACTTTCAGTACTTTGATTTAATTAAGGCTTCACATCACAAACACAGTATTTAATCAATAAAGAAATATCAATCAAATCATAAAAACAACATTCAGATCACTGAAGAATCAGCTGATTATCTTTGGAATTCTACGTTCTAAGACTATAATAACAATCTCATTCCCTAACAGGTGACATATAAAACTTAATAACTGAAAGTAGAATATCCTTAGACAAATACTTCTTATAAAAATCGAAGAAAAGCACCATCTATTTTTAATTTTACTGTTATTCTAAACTTTAGATATTAACTGGCAAATAAGCCCCATTTTTTCAATAAAATGTCCCCAAGCAAATTAATTAAGGATATGCATGTACAAGTAAATGAAGTTTAAAACTTCTATCTAAAATAAATCGTCACCTTGGCAAGAGTAATCTACCTTTAATAGATAAAAAAAATTATACCATGTATTTGAGATTCATTTATATTGCTTATTTGTACATCATAAAAACAAGTTTTTGATAAAAACAATCACTATTCAATTGCACCACATAATATACTTAGCCGGTAATAACAAAGCATATATTCTGTTGAATATTTTTCTGTTATTTTCAGTGTTTTATTTTCTATTTTAAACAAGTAACCAACATGCGAGCTTCGAAATTTTGATATTAGTGGATTTGTTTGTTCAACTCTTCATTACATATATACTTTTAATTTGTGAAGGCTTGGTTAACATTTAAATAAAACATGCATGTATAATTTTTTTTCTGGAATAAATTTTTTTTACAGATCTCTTGATTAAGAGTTGCCCAATGATTAAAAAACTCATTTATTTCAATCGTCAATTTAGATCTCGACTTGATGATTAGGACTCTTTCATTTTTGAGATTTAAAAGATAAAGAGGTACTCCTAGGGTCATTGGATATTAATGAAATGTTCCTAGGCTCTAAAAAGTTCCACAAACATACCCTTGGTATATACCGATCTTAGTCTTTAGATCTTTGGAATTGCAATAAAAATAGAAAAAGATCACCATGATCACTGCATATATCAATATAAACACAAAAGTCGCTGATTTCACATTGAAGGGTCCATATATACTTCTAGTACCGTACATGTAGATATTGTACAACTTAATTACCAGTATACAACATGTACAATAGATACTGGGTGTTGAATGGCTAAAAAGATACATATGCCAAGAAAAATAGCAGGTGATTGATTGGCAAGCGTTATAACAAGCTGCTAATGATGACAAGTACATGGAATAAGTTAACACATTGCATTGAAGTGCTTAGGGTTTCATAAGTTGTAAAAATACACGAACATATGAGAGCAGGCAAAGTACAGTGACCTTATCATTCAGTTATGTCACCTTCATATTGGACAATCTCTTGGTACGAAGCATCAGTAAGAGTAAAATAGTAAACATGAAATGGAGCAACTACGTAACAACAAAATAAAAAGTATTGGCTTAAGCTTAGGTAAAGATTAACATTGAAAAGATTCAATTTGGAACCTAAAAATAAGAAAAGGCTGAGATATAAATGCATCAAAATAGAGTATAAATGTTTATACAACCAAAACAAACAAACAAACAAATCAAAATAAATACAGTCTGTATAAAAGAAAAAAAAAACCAAAGATTACAGCATTATATTGCACACAACATTGAGTTTGACTTCATTTAAATCTTAATGGAATGATTGCTGAAAATAAATAAAAACAAATCTATTTTTAACACTTCCTTTAAAAATAAAAAAGGGGTTTGGGGTCTGGTATATTTAATTTTTCACAACATATGTTCAAAATATTGGGTTAAGATTAATTGCAATGATTAACTTGTCAGTTCTATTAAACTTGGTTCAGACAGCTGTATTGACTGATGATCATACATGTACAAACTGATATCTTAAGTTCTTCATTAATACCTATAATATTCTACAAATGACCATTTACTGTGTAAGTTTCATTTGTTTTTCATAGAACAATTGACTCTGTTACTACATGTATATATCAGTACACTGTGTACTATATTTATAAATTCTATGCAACCTTTTTAATGCAGTGTTGTACCTGCTTTACAGTTGATTCCAAATCAAGAGAGAGAACTCTTCATACTACACCATATACAAATAGTGTATGGTTACAGATTATATTTAATCTATAGTCTCCTTCTAGTACATACTAGACTTCCACATATATAGAAAATATATATTCATAAAATAATCTCTTTTTTCTTTAAAAATAAAAAAACAAAAACATTATACAACACATCTGTATATATTTGTAGGTACTATGCAAACATAGTTAGGATTTCATTCTCAAAAGAATCAACAAATGGTATTTAGTCTAAAATTGGAATCATTAAGTTTGGTGAGCAATATAACCCTGTTATTATCAGTATAGGCGACTCCAGATCATAATTGTACATGTATTAATTAGTATTACTGTTGGTGCACATGTTCTGCAAGTCAAATTTTATTGCAAGCATAAGACTTAACATCTTTTGTGAATAAAGAGCTATTCAAGTCCTGCTAACATAGAGTTATACCTCATTATAATTCTGACCTATGGCAGTAAGGACTAGACAATAAATGGTAGAATACATGGATTATACAGAGCTGAAGGAATTATGAATTTATTGTAATGTGTGCATGTTTTCTTTTTTGTGTTGTAAATATATATAGTTTACTGTCAATGAAATAAAAAAAAAGGGTATGTTCTTAAAATCAATACATCAAACACAAACATATCACAATTTCAAAAACTCCAACATCCAAAGTGAGCTATTTTACAACAAGCAAAATAGTCAACAATATTTTGCTGACCTTTTGTGACCAGTAAACCTCTGTTAATTCAAACAAAATGTTGGAACAAGTTTTTTCAATTAAAAATTTCACATTCATCTAATACAAAATTCAAAAAAAAAAAAAAAAAAATACAAATAAATTTCAGATCTTTTCTGCTAGTCTCAAGTCTGTACAGGAAATCCATTCGTACGTTGAGAAATGGTTGAGACTGTCTCATCTCATGAATGGACTGGAAACTGCTTCATCTCTTGGGCAGCAATTGAGTCCATCTCGTCTCTTGCCCTCAATTTTTGTCGTTTTCTCTCGTACAGATTATGAAAAACTAGAAATATCACAATCACATTCTTTACAGGAAATATGGAGATTTCTTTACTCAGAGCGTGCCATAGAACTAGCCTAAACACAAGTAGTGGCAGGTTGACAACAAAAACGAGCGAGAGCTTGTGTAGCAGGATGATGGATTCCTGACGGACATGATGTCCAAAGTGACTACGGCTCAGAGAACACAATGGCAGGACGGGCAGAATTAGGTTTAAACAAGATATACTGATTATACATAACCCCATGCCATTAGGCAGGTCATCAATGTCTTCTCTCTCAAACATAATGTCCAAAGCATCAACAGAATCTAGAATATCAAACACAACCGTGGCGGTCATTTCCTCTATATAGTGGCGTCTTTCAGTGTTACACTCAGCATCATGGTGACTCATCAGTAACAACAGAAATATTATGGCCGCAAGAGAAATAGTGATTTTTAAAGTATTCGGTCCAAATGCATCTTCTTCTTTCAGTTTCCAGGCAAAGTCATTGAAAATGATTCCAACCCTTCCAGCTAGAGCTAACGAGTAAATAAACCAAGCGAAGTATCCCAGAGGGAGGCTGCCTGCCTCGATTGGTCGGTTACTGGTGCTGGTCTTCCGGATATACTTTAAATGTCGGTAAGATATCATAAATGCCACAAACAGAACAAATCCGATGGCTACATCCGCACCTATCCAGCCGTACCAGTAAACATTTTTGTGGGTCACCAGGTAATAATCTAGTATCCCTCCCTGGATGAGGACCAGCAAAAAGCAGGCGATTCGTGACGGGAGCTGGTACATGGACTCGCACATCTGGATACACACGTTGCCACGGCTGGCCATGGTCTCTTTTTTTTTTTTATTTTACTCACTTACTTGTAAATTCCCTTACTTTGATGGGCTCAATACTTTTGTCTACCAGAACATTGTTTGTTTCATGTACTTTGAAATTTCAAAGAAGAAATCTGAAAATTTAAAGAAGAAAATAATTCAAGTTAAGGACCAAACAATAACGATAAAGGCATTTACAGTTGTTAAAAAAGAACAGCTTCTCAAACAGTCAAAGAAGTTTACAGATCATAAAAACTACTTTTCCTTTGCTCCCCTTGTACCAAACACATACATGCATATTATATGTTTGTCCAAGTGAGGTAAGGAGATTTCTGAAGAATCCATCAACATTGGAGATTTCAGATCACTGAGAATATATACTTAAAAGGGATTTTAAAAAGTCCATTTTTTTAAGTTTCTTTCACTCTGCCTTATGATACTTACTGCCACTGATTGAGATTTGAAGGTGAAAATTTTCAGAGGTTACCAATGCACAACAAGAAAGAAATATTGAGCCTTTTAACATTTTTGTTGGGCTCATTCCTTCTCAACTACATTCGAAATCATCAGGAAGTTTCCTCTGCTTGGTTGACTAATTCTCAACAATTAAATCTTGACATTATAATAACTTCCTCCTTTGAAATTCTAAACTAAGCCATGTAAATGGAAATGATCTATTTCACTTAATTTCCTCTTATTTGTTAAGTAATATGAACTGTACACAAAAAGCAAAGCTAAAAGGTCTTCATGTGTCTGTTCAAAATTACCGAGGGTAAATTATTAACATCATAAATATGACAGACATACATGTAAATCTATCATATCTATGAGATTTTTTTTAATTTTTCTAGTGATTTAGCATTTTTTCAAACATGAAATTGACAGGATAAAGCCCGCAATAATCCCGTCTTTTCACACACCGTATCATGTCCGCATGCCAAGGGATTATGAGGATTATGAGGAGAGATGCGTATCAGAAACCCTTGGCTAGCGAAGGTGGCTTTTAAATTTATGATTTTTATATTTTATCAAAAAGAAACATCAGAACCAGCACAAATGAAAACTGGAAGTTTGCCATCTGCAAAGGGGGAAAACCTTCTTGCATCAATTTTCAATACTTTTAATGTCAACTGTAAAGTTCAAAACGCTATTTTTGGCAGGTCCTAGTTGACAAACTACGAAAGCCCATTGAGCTCATTTTGGTAGGTTAAAAAATATATAATTTTCGCCTTAAAACGCGAAACTTTCGCGATATAACGAAACTTTTGCGTTATTACGCGAAAGTTATGCGTTTATTCGCGAAAGTTTCGCGTTTTAAGGCGAAAATTATATATTTTTTAACCTACCAAAATGAGCTCAATGGGCTTTCGTAGTTTGTTAACTAGGACCTGCCAAAAATAGCGTTTTGAACTTTACAGTCGCCGGGGAAGGGGGAGGGGCTATTTCAACAGAAAATTGTTAGAAATTCTGCAAAGGTAAGTGATAATATTATTTGCATGGGGCGCCGTTTTAATATTTTCAAGGTATTTTCTGATATCAAAAAATCATTTTATGAAAACAGAAATTCGACTTTTTGATAAAAAAAAATCGATTTCTGATATCAGAAAATATATTTTTTTATATCAGAAAATAAACAAGATTTTTTTTATATCAAAAACTCGATTTTCTGATATCAGAAAATCATTTTTTTGATATCAAAAATTCTAATTTCTGTTATCAAGAAATCATTTTGTGGTATCAAAAAATCTTTGGGATTTTATGATATCAAAAAATGTCATTTCTGATATCAAGAATTCTTGATTCTCTTTTTTGATATCGAAAAAATGATTTTCTGATATCAAAAATTCGATTTTTTGAAAATAAATAAGATTTTTTGATATGAAGAATTCGAATTTTTGATATCAGAAAATGATTTTCTGATATCAAAAAATCTATTTTCTGATATCAAGAATTATTTTTTGATATCAAAAAATATTTTTTGATATCAAGAATTCGAATTATTGATATCAATAATTTCTTTTTTGATATCAGAAAATACCTCAAAATTATTAAAACAGCGCCTCATACATTTGCGCTCAATTTCCAAGATAATAATAATTGAATGTTATCTATAAATGTTTTCAAATTAAAAAAAAAAATTGGTAAGTTAATTGGTAATTTTTTTGTTTGAACGAAAATATCGGTAACATACACCATGTATATCTACAACTTATATCGTATTATTATCTCAGACAAGACATAACTATAAGAATCACTAATACTGAAATATTTTCTGCCATACAACCAGGGAACGTAGCATCATTTTTAAAAAGGGGACAAAAAATCAAATTATCTGAGGAATAAAATAAAGTGCCACGCCACAGCATGATACGCCCGTCAAAAAATTACAATTAACTTAAACAGTTTAGAGTGCAAGAAAATCATGTAAACCTTGATTCTAAAATTTCCATGATTTTTTTTTTATTCCTTAAAATATTTGTTTATCCATCGATATCCCCTGTGGTGTAGGCATTAATTATAACAAATTACATCATTGATAGATTTCTAAACTGGTTGTTTTAGACCTTGTCAAATGCCCATCATATTAAACAATATCAAATTAGTCTTAACAACTTAATCTATACCAAATTAATTTTGAAAATAAAAGGCTGGGCCATCAAATGACATATGCTATTTAAACTGACCAGCAGTTCTTCTGTCTAATTCTCAAAGGATACAGATAAGAAGATGCTAGCTAGCCTTCCTAAATTGAACTCATTAATTAATCTTTGACTGGATGCTTGTCTACTCATTACTATAGATGAATGAATCTGCACTATCTACCATAAAATATTTTTGAAACATATAAAATATACAATGATTTTTTTTTAACATTTTAATGTCAGAAAGGTTTTAATATGCAATTTCTATGGAAAATGGACATACTGATTCCAACCCTATGAAATTAGTTTTTTAAATTAATAATATTAAATAATATTAGATTAGTTTATTATGCAATATCAAATTAGTGTTAATTACTTTTCATCAAAATCATTTTAAAACTTAGGCTAGCCAACAAGAGCTATTTTTAATCCAACAGGCTTACCCATCTGCCCAATTCCCAAAGGGATACAGATAATACCGATGCTCTCCAGTTTGCTCCTCACACTAAACTCATTAATTTCTCTCTAATTTGACATGCAATTTTCTGTTATCAAAACTCTTGACCAGTGCTTGATAATTACACTCATGGGAGACATGGGATTTCTCTAACATACATAATATCTGTTATAGATTGCTGTCAAGTATATGCTGAAAAAAATAAGTATTTTCTTGATTTAACACTTTTTTAATAAGGATACAACTAAAATTTTGCATTTTTTAGGATTATGAAATTCAAAATTTAAAAGACTTAGTTTTTTTAAAAAATTCACTTAAATTAAAGGTCACAGTGACCTTGAAATAGGTCGCGACACACCTTCTACCCAAGATGTATACAGTTGCCAAGTTTGATAGCTCTAGGTCTAATAGTTTACTAGTTATGAGCCGGACAGGATTTTTCCATATTTGGCCATAGCATCTTAATTAAAGGTCAGAGCGACCTACTTTTTGTGCGCGACACACCATCTACCCAAGAAGTATCAGTTGACAAAGTTTGATAATCCTAGGCCTATTAGTATTGAAGTTATGAGCCGGACAGGAATGGACAAATTGGAATGGGTGACAGACGGACGGACGGACACGAAGCCTATAACATAATACGTCCCGTCTTAAGACGGGCGTATAAAAAAATATTAAAAAGCTATTATTCCCCGATACTTAGATTATGGGGACATAAGAAAAACCCAAAGCAAAACCTTTTTCATGGGGGTGATAATTTTTCATTATTAACTTTCCATACCAACTTAACAAAGATCCACGTTTTCAAGGAAATATGTTTCTAGAGGGTGCAAGGTATCTTTTTTGTAATGACTAGATGCAAACTCAATGCCCCCCCCCCCCCCCCCCCCCTCCCCCGATCTGCGCGTGACTTAAAAATTATGTAAATAAAGTAAGGTTGAACCCGATGAAATTTCTGTGCGAAGTCGAAATTGACAGTTGCACAGACAACAAGAGTTCGCGTTTTTATTAATTTAACCGAAATTTTCAGTTAATTATTAATAAAAAAATACGTAAAACCTATAATAATAACAGGTATTATAGGTATTACGTATTTTTTTAATTTACTGAAAATTTCGGTAAAATTGAAAGGTACGCGAACTCCTGTGCACAAACAAGGGGCAATTTTTCCTGTTTTCTGCTGTAGGAATTAGAAATATGTGACTACAAATTATAGGGTCGTCGGACTACCGGGCTGTCGGACTATTGAACCGTCGGATTACCGGGCTGTCGGACTATCGGACCGTCGGACTAGCGGGCTGTCGGACTACCGGGCTGTCGGAATACTGGGCGGTTACCGTCGTGAGGAATGTTTAAAAATTGTTTTGTTGTGGAAGAGTGAAAGAATGTGTTAGAGATGCAGGGTTAGGTATAAGATAAGATAATTTAGATAGGATAATTTTTATTTTCCAATTTTGGGCCCAGAAGGAATAAAGGTTTTTTACAATGACAAAATGGAAAGTTCTGAAAGAAAGGTTACATACACAAAAATAAACACACACACGTGAATACATTTATATATATATTTAGATTGCAGTTGAAAAACCCAGAAAAATAAATTGAGATTCAGTGTCATTTTTTGTATGCAATAAATATTCACTTTTTTGTCCCTGTAGCTCTCCGGTCTGACAATATATTTTTTATCGCAGAGCTACGGTTCTGCAGCTAGCTTTTAATAAATTGTGAGTTTGGTAGTTAATTTAGTTCGCAACTTCCAAGTATAAAAAAAATTTAACTCCAGTTGCAGATGTCAAAATTTCCAGTTTTCATGATGGTGCCAGGTTCTGATGTTTTCCTGATACATCAAATATCAAAATCAGTTATAAAACCTGGAAATTTTCAGATATTTAGACTTAAAGATTTGAATGATGCACAAGAAGAGACATATATATGCTATTAAATCACTGCGTATCAATTGCAAGTTGCATTCTGTAAGTCCCAAAAATGTTTAACATATGATAAACATTTATTATATAACAACGACCTTGAAAAAAAATCAGCATCATGTTAAAAGGAGCATGATTGATCTTTTTCCCTCTCAAAACATTCTGTCAAATCTGTGTACAATATGAAAATAAACTATTTCATTTTGTAGATTATAGTAAAAGTAAATTGCAGAAATAACAGATGGCATACCATAAAAATCCGTGAGAGAATTCATCCTCGTTACTACTCCAGTTGTTTTTACATTATTATCTGGCTGTGCATCATCAATGGTGCATAGCTGTAAAACCCATGTTGCTTGCTGACGTCAGAATGAAATATGACCTAAAAAGACATTTCCCATTTTGAATGTTAGCACAAAAACGCTGAGATCACTAAGAATTTCATATATAAATACTTACCCCGAAATGTCATTGCTCAGCGAACTGCAATGTACCCCAATGCATACCCAAAAATGTAAACAACTCAACAAGCGCGAAAAAATACAAACAGTTCGGCCTGCCTAATTGAAGACCTACAGGTAATTGAAGACCTACGGAAGACCTACAAAAATATGGGATATATACAGCAAAACTGATATGATATTCTGATTAAGCATGTCCTAAATACATAAAATATACAAAAAAAAATTATAAAAAGAAGTTTTAAAGTGTATTTTTTAAGCTCGGTAGGGGGAACTACTTCTCAGACGACCTAATGCAAGAACGATAAATATATAAACAACAACACGCTCATTTATAGCAAGAATATGAATATGAAAAAATAAAAAATAAAAATCCAAATGATTTTGTTGATTTTTTCAATAATGAATTATGATAAAGAAATAATCTGGATCATGAATTTTGATGAAGTTAAAAATATAAATAATTATCATGATTATTTCATTTATCAAATTAATCTTCTAATTGAAATATATAGTTAATATTAATAAATATTGTAATTTTTAAAATATGTTTTATGGGATAAATATTAAATATTCAAGTTCAAATTATTGAAATGTATGCTGTGGATATGTCTCAATTAACATATATTACTATGAACTAAGGGCTTCTATCTTCACTAATCATGCTAATGTGTTGTATACACAGGCACCCTAGGGGATATATCCGTGTTTTGATTGCAATTATCAACACACCCCACTTGCTCTGATGAATGACTGAATGTTAATTTGCAGTCAACAGAGCAAAGATATTTTTTTTTTAAATTATATTTATTACATATCATAAAAATGCTAGCAAGAATAAACAAATAAAATCATTGTGCATTTATTCTGAATATAACTAAAATGATTTACGTTTTGAATTTTTTTTTTTTTAATTTTAAAAATGGCCACTTTTCTTTTTTCAAAATAACACATTCATATGACATTCATGAGGAAACTTTAAAAACTTAAATGTATATTTCCAGATAACATGCTGACTGTATGCATGCAAGAAATACGTACTATAATATGAAACATTAGGTTTTTTTTTCGAAATTTGAGCAAAAATATACAGTATATCAATCTTGAAGATATCGGGTATATCATTAAATAATAAAGTTGAAAGAAAATATTCACTTTTTAAAATTGAATAAAATAATCAACATGCATGTTATCACACATAAGAAATGCATGCATATTTTGAATAAAATAATGCTTTGACTTGGGGGGAAATGGAAAATTTTGAAAGTGATTGTGTAACTGCTAGGAAAATTCAAATTCTTTTAACGGTAATTTTAAAATTTTCATTCTCTATATAAATCCAAATCATATTAAACCTTCTAGATGTAATTAATAACATAACTAGATATTATTAAGAATAAGAACACAAATCATTCTATCACAATAAATTTTTATTTATGATCTTCAGTCTAAACCTGAAATAAATATTACACTGTCTAGATAAATTAACACATATATAATACTGGATACTCAGTATAACACATATAATGATTTTATGATTGATCATATGATGGTATTATAAATTATGTACAGTGTATATGTCTCTGCTTTGTAAATTTTAAAATTTTACTGATTTTTATAAATAATAATTTTTTTAACAAAATAGTATTGTATCTGACTGAATATTTCATTTTATTTTTATTTTTCCATCTTTGAAGTTTTTATCTAAAATATCTCCAATGATTTTTTTTTTTCATCAATAAATATTATTTATTTAATTACATTTTTCTGAAAATAACATTTTCTTGATATGTTTTGGTGAACAGCTGATTTGTTATTTACGCGAGTTATCGTTCTTGCTGTAGGTCGTCTGAGAGAAGAAATAGTTCCCCTTACCGAGCTTAAAAAATACACTTTAAAACTTCTTTTTATAAAACTTTTTTGTATATTTTATGTATTTAGGACATGCTTAATCAGAATATCATATCAGTTTTGCTGTATATATCCCACAAAGTAATAGGTCTTCAATTACCTGTAGGTCTTCAATTAGGCATTCCCCAAACAGTTAGCTAGCCGCGTTTCGTATAATTAACATCAACCAAAAATAGCATAACTTTTAATCTTTCATTAGTGTTTGGCTATATACTTATAAATAAAATAAAATAAAAATGCAAACTTAGCCCATTGAAAAAGAAAATATATAAAATTTCAATTACATCGGGCTCAACATGTTCAAAATATCCAACTTAGAGCCACGCAGTTTCGGATAAAGTTGCTCAACGCTGAGAAAGATATGGCAGAAGGTGGAGTTGATACTCCGCCCTGGGCATCACGTATTCAGTGCAGGTATCACCGGCTAGTCTATAGGCAACAGTAGTTCAAATTACTACTTATACACATAAATCATTTGAAAATGACAAGATTAAAAAATCACTTTGACTTAAGACTTTCCATCATGATTTCCATTTATGCATTTTTATCAAATTTGCATGTTATTGATGCCACAAAATGTGTATTCGTCACTACAAAGTGTGAACCGCTACACGACAGCATTATATGCACTAAAACCATCCAACCAAAAGAAGACATTCCGAGTGAAAAAAAGATCACCAAATTACAGTTCTTTGAAAGAAGTTCACTAATTAAAGAATTAAAATTAGATCTTTGGTTCACTCCAAATAGATTGCTTCACAAAGAATTTTGTAGCATCTACTTTAAATTTGGCAATGATCTAATTTGATTTTAATTGAGTTGTTGTATAAGTAAATTATTTTGCTAAATCTTGCAGATATTTTCTTCATGGTGTTTGTCGCCAAGGAAGTGACTGTCACTATGCCCATGACAAAGCCGCAAAACCATCAAATGTCTGCCGTTACTATTTAGCTGGAAGATGTTCATATGGAGCAGGATGCAGGTATGGATGGCTGAATGAAGAAATTAAACAAAAGTTAACTGCTAGGACCATATAAATCTTGGTGGAAATTCAGCTTGGCTAGATACTTGTATGACACCTTCACTGAATCTTGGGACAGTCCTTCATAATTCAGGTTTGGAAATTCAGTCCCAGTTTTGATGGCTAAATGTAGTGAAAATGAATGTGTCAGTCTGAAAATATTTAGCTGAGCTGAATCTCCGCTGATATTACCAAGACCACAATGTGTTGGGTATTATGATGTCAACTGGTCAAAACGAGATAATTGCAATAAATGAAAGAAAGGGCAATAGTAAACTCTTTTTTCCAATCATTAAATTTTATGTTAATGCCTAATTTCCCATGAATTTGATGGATTTAAATAATTATACCCCTTTGAGAAATTTGAGTGACGTCCAATTTTTGTGAAAGTAAGTTTCCCTGTGTTATACCAGTCTGGTGACATTAATGATCCCTATTTCAGAAAACTTCTTTGTAATCTGCAGACTTTTAATTCATGAAATATTAGTATAAAGATATCTTAAAAAGAATCCATAATTCCTTTTTGCAATTTTTAAAAATTAGCTTATAGGAGCTTGAGGTGAGCATATACTATTCTCCAAAATTAGTGAGTGTTTGTCTGCATTTTGTACAAAAACAGAACAGCCCTTGATGGCAATTTTTAAAAAACTTTTAAAAGGTGAGCATATACTATTCTCCAAAATTAGTGAGTGTTTGTCCAGGAGGGTCGAATGTGCACCCTTTGTTAATTCACAAACTTTTCACGGGGTATCGAATGTGCACATTGTTAATTCACTAGCCTCACGGGGTATTCACCCCCCTGGGCCCCCAAACTCTCTGCCTACTCAGATGTCCACATCAAAAGTATCCTGGCTACACTCCTGCTTCCTTTACCAAACTTACATGGCATGATGCATCTAGGAATGGACATTGGGTCAGACCTAAATTTTTCAGATAAGTGACCAGGTTAAAGTTTTTATGAGCAAGTTTATTTCTCAGAAACTATAAGCCCTGTCAGGATCAAGCATGCATGAATGATGCATCTAGGGATGTACACTACGTGGCCTGCTTCTGATGCTGGATCTCATTCGTTATTTCCAGATGAGTAACAGATTAAAATATTTGGAAGTCCGAACAGGTCCATTCCCAAGTAAATACATGAATAAGCCCTACCTGGTCCAGACTTGCATGGATGATGCATTTGGGAATGCATACTATGTACCCTACATGATTTGAATGCTGGATCTGATCTTTGTTTTCAAGATGAGTGATTTTTAGACCTACTAGAATGAAACTACCAACCTTGCTTCTTGTGCTGGACATGACCTAAACTTTTAATGAGTACATACTCATTTTAATGTCTTGGGAATACTCTTTCAGTACACGTGTACATGGCCACTTGTGAAAAACTTGCATGGATAATTATTCAGCCAGATATGTAAACTACCAGGCTTACTTCTGATGCTGGATCTGACCTACATTTTCTGGATGAGTGAACAGGTTAAAGTTTTTTTTAGGCAGATCCACTTCTGTCCATAGTATCTATAAGTCTTACTTACATAATACACCATGGATTTTGATGTTGGGATGAACATAAACTAGAAAAGCAAATTTTTAGTGCTGAAAATATACACACTTGCAAAGATTTATGTTTTTTACCAAAGTATTTTAGTGCAAAGTATTTTCATTGAATGCTTTGAATTCTCTACGGTTTATTTAAAATTTTCAGATATGATCACTCTAAACCCAAACCACCAGCAGTGAAACCTACTCCAGTTCAACGAATAATGAATCCTGTACAAAATACAGAGTTATCACAACTGAAAATGACATCATTGAAGAAAGGGGGTCAATCAGATGTGCCGTCCCTCCCAACCACCCCAAAACCTCCCGAGCAGTGGGTAAAGGCAACAGAATTTGTTCCTGGAAAACCGTATATATGTTCATCAAGTAAGTTTTTGTATGGTTATGATGCAAATTCTCCTGAGGATTTTTACAGCCAATTGATTTAATAGAACCATTTATTTAATGATAGACTGAAAAATAATTCATAGAAAGAGAAGTGTCATGAATTATTTCTTTTAAAAAATATATGTTATGGCCCAAAAATATCAATCTCTAGTTTCTCAGGCACTGCTGTATAAGATCAACCACTACATTCAGTGCACATGAACTCAATCTTTGATATTTTTCCAAGTTAAAAAACAAACTCTTCCCCTTTTAATCCATACTGATAAGACATCCAAAGGCCACTAAGACAGAAGATAAACCAGAAGCTTTGTATGAATTTATTTCTCTCCATAGTACCAGCATCTTATGCCAAAGCCACCAAAGATGAAGAATCTGATTTGTCACTGTGTTTTGGGGAGGAGCCTGTCTCTAGTGGGCAGTTATTATGTCCATATTTGGCAAAAGGGGTGTGTCCATATGACTCTGAGTGTGAGTATATCCATGGAGACATGTGTGAGATGTGTGGATTGGCTGTTCTGCATCCAACGGACAAAATTCAAAGACAAGAACACATCAAGGTTTGGAATTTTTTTCCATTTGGTACCAATTTCATAAAATGTAACTAAGGATAGAAATCTCTATATGATATTATTTGCGGGTGCCCTATAGTAATCACTCTGTCTGTCCGTCTTATCCGTCCACAAATTTTCTGTTTTTTCCTAATAACTTTTTTTGTGGTTGCCCGATTAAAATCAAATTTGGTATGGTAGTTCAATAGGCAAAAAGACATATTTTGATGCTAAGTTTGTTTCTCTATGTCCCCTGGTTTGGAGCTGGGGTGGAGGGGTTTATTCCTTAACTTTATATAAGAATGCTTTAGCAAAGAGAGATAAACTGCTGAAGATGTTTCCATTGTAAGCTTTCCTCCTGAAGAAAATCCAGAGCATTATCTTTATCTGTCACATTGAGATTAATTACCACCTCTGTCTGCAAATGAAGTTTGTTTTGAAGTTCAGTCAATTTGGAATGCTGTGAACACTCTGAAATGTGGATTTAGATATAAATGTTTATACTTTATTTTGGTGTTATGATTTCATTCTAATATTAATACTGAAAAAGTTCTTATTGTAACTTTAGAAGAAAATGATGAGAGAGGTACAATAAATCCCTTGGGATTAATTATCTGTGCTGAAGAAAATTTGTAGGCCTATCTTTATCTGTCATTTTAAGATTAATGAAAACCTTTGTCTGCAACTGCTGTTTGTTTTGAAGTTAAGGTCAAGCCTTCATGACACATGTATTTGCATTCATTGAAGACTGGCATTTTATATAACACTAACACAAACTTCATTATTGTTTATATATACATTCAATGTTAGGTTGTTCTTTACTGCCTAATGTAAATATACAAGGATATTATTTACAGGTTTTTGGATATTCAGGAATTATGTTGAAAATTTTAAGAATACAGTTGCTGTTGCTCATTTCTTCATATAAATCATGTAAGCTGCATCCTTATAATTCCACCCCATGGCGGGGCCCTTGCTGACTGGTCAGTTTTCTAGTTTTGTACATTTTGTTGCAAAATGCACATGATTATAGTGAAACCCATGATTTTTGGTCAAAATGTGAATCTTACATCAAATTTCTTTTATTCTTTATATATTATTTAACAGCTGTGTGAAGCAGAGCTAGAGGAAAACATGGAACATTCTTTTGCCATTGCCCGTAGTAAAGACAAGGCCTGTGGAATCTGTATGGACATTGTGATGGAGAAGCAGCCCCCTACAGAGCAGAGGTTTGGTATCATGTCTGACTGTAATCACATCTTCTGTCTCTCCTGTATCAGAAAGTGGAGAGGTGCTAAACAGTTCGAAAGGAAGATAGTCAGGTAAGTAACCCTCCCAACCCCTGGGGCCAGATCCCCCAAGTCATACAATGCTTTTGCTTTTGAGATGATTGTTATACACTATTTAGCATATTTATCTTCTTCATTGAAACTTTTAGGTCAATTTCATTAAAATCAGACCTGTATCATCAGAAGGGGGAGATAATTTAAGTAAGATACCTCATTTAAGGATACATGTGTATCTACCAGTCAAGGTCCTTGGGGGAAAATTGTAATATATGTATTCCAAGCTAAAAAATGGTATCAGTTAATAATTAGATAAATAGGGATTTCAACTGAAACTACTGAGGTGACTATCTAGGTCCTTAGACTTCTTGTTTTCTTCTTTGTTACGTGTCAGAGTGGTTTTTTTTCTCTGCAGAGCTTGTCCCGAGTGTAGAGTTAGCTCTAACTTTGTAACACCAAGCAAATACTGGGTAGAATCTGATGAGGAGAAGAATAAACTGATTGCTGGCTACAAGGAGGCCCTGAGGTACGTAAAGCATGTACCTGGTGACATTGGGTGGAGATACTAGTATATAAATTGGAGCCATAGAGGCACTGAATAACTTTAAACATATACCTGGTAGAATTGGTTGAGATCTATGAATTGAATGCTTACTCCATGTCCATCTGGTGGTTATTCATGTCCATCTGGTGGTTATTACCTTCTGTGAATAAACTGCAATTCCAGTTCAGTTATGATATTATGCAATTAATTGATCTAAATTTATATATGTAAATGTATATCTTGTTGACATTCTTCCTCCCTTTTTCTTTCAAAGAGGAAAATCAGATTTCTTAGTTAACTAGTTATTAATTTTTTTTTAGATGTCAAAAATGTCAACATACTGTATAATTTTTTTTCAGTAATAAATCCTGTAAGTATTTCAAGCAAGGCTCTGGAGACTGCCCGTTCAATGACAAATGTTTCTATCTCCACGCTCTTCCTGATGGGACGATCGCGGAACCTAAGCCTCGCGTCCGTCGTCGTCGACAGAATGCAGAGGGTGACGTTGATGTGATGGGCCGCATCAATCTGTGGGACTTTCTGGAGGAATATGACAATCGTTTGGATCAGCTGTTCCTGTTAGAACTGGAAGCTGAGCTAGATAATGTTCTACTGGATCTCTGGTTCGTGGGAGATGAGTCCACCGATGATGAGGAATTTTGATAACACCCTGTATGTAGTTTACTGGAGATAGTCCATTGAAGATAAGGAATTTTGATGAAACCCTGTATATTGTTATTGTATGAAATGAATCTATTGATAATAATTAATTTCATCTTACCCTGTACATAGATTGTTCCATGCTTATAACAAAATGTGTAAATACACTGTATAATATTATTTTATGTGATACTTCTTGTACATATAGGTTTAGGTTTTGAATCGCTGAATTACTTATACATGTGTATTTATTAAACCATAGGTAAGTGACATTGTTCCTTAAAATTTATGCGAGTTAATTGAATACACACATAATACACTGTAACTATGTTTTATGTTGTGTACAAAAACATCTGGTATATTATAAAATGTATGGAAATGAATGAAATATACAGAATATTAGTGTGCTTTTTTGTCACTTAAAGGGACATGTACACAGTTGCAACTGATTTTTTTTAATGTTTACATTTTCTAGCTAAGACAATTCCAATGATCAGCAAAAAATTGAACATTATTTGTTGATTTACCACGGAGATACAGAACTTAAAATTCTTCATTATGTAAACAAGGCTTGTGCTTTGTTTTTGTTTACATATAGAAAATACCATAATTTATATTAAAAAAAAATAAAAACAGATTCAGCAAATCAATGGAAATTGCAGTATCATATTTAGAATTAACTTCATTTTAAGAAAAAATTGCTTTGTTCAAACATATATTAGTAGATTTGAATTATTTAAACAAAAATATGTCACAATCGCTGTTTACATATCTAATTCTGTCTTGTACCTCGACAACTGAAAATCAAATTTTTGTTGATCATTATAAATACCTTAGTTAAATATTTGTAAACATAAAAATTGGAAAATCAATGGAAACTGTAGTATCATATTTAGAATTAACTTCTTTAAAAAAAAAAAAATTGCTTTGGTCAAACGTATATTAGTAGATTTAAATTATTTAAACAAAAATATGTCACAAGCCCTCTTTACATATCTAATTCTGTATTGTACCTCGAACTGAAAATCAAATTTTTGATGATCATTAGAAATACCTTAGTTAAATATTTGTGAACATAAAAATTGGAAAAAAAAATTTTAATTTTTAGCTGAAACTGTGTCCATCCCTTTAAGAGAAAATATGTGTAAAAGGTTTTATGAAGAGTTGAATGCTAATGACATGATCACACAGTATATTTGTTCGTGATTAAGATGTTGTTCATGTGACTGTGATATCAGTATGTTTATCTTCATTTGTCTTGATGCAATTATATACTTGTAAAGCATGTCACTATACGTTATGAAATGTATATTCTCCTTTTTCCCATTTATGAAGTAAACAGTGCTAAGTTTATCCACACTGTTATTATGACATTTACGTCTTGCAAGAGCAAGAGCTGATTAGGGCCTTATTTGGCCCTGAGAATTTCTGAAAAATCAAAACTTTTTTCAGTTTAGGTTGAAAAGTTAGTATTTATCAATCAGACTGTTTGTGACCATGTTTCTATTGAACATGACATAATTTTCCCTCTAGTCAATGCATTATAACATCACAAAATAAGGCATTTCCCTCATATCCTATATGAAAGTGTGAAATGAATCACAATCTATCTTAGCTGTAGAACTGTAGCTCTCTGAGAAAATTTGGATAGATACAGCAGAGACCTACAGATCCATGCATTGTAAAACCCTTCAATTTATGCTGCCAATTTTTCGTTGCTCACTTCAGGTATTTTTTTCTTGTAGTTTATAGCAAGTGTTTCTTTCTTTCCATATAAAAGTTTTTGAAATAAATATCTTCCTAGAAATTTAAACACGGGTCAGCTGATAAGGGGGAACAATTAGTGCCCATTGGAATTACAATAGTTCAAAAAGTTGGTATACAGAGATTGCTGTATGCCAGTGAGGAACTCTCTTTTAATATCAACTTCAGAGTGATTTTTAACAAATTTTAATAATGACCAATCAAATTCAATTTCCATTTTATTGAGGAAGCAGTTGTCTATAACATCTAACATCCAATTTTTAATAAGAATGGTTGTTTAACATTTTTTAAATGTTGTTCGTTTTGATGCCATTGGATTTTGAAAATTTATGCGATTATAAATTTTTAAAAGCTATTTTAAATTTGTGTGAATCCACATACTGATTTACACCACTTCTAGACAATGGGTCTGAAGTTTCTCCATAACGATGAACAGTTTTGTAAGAAGATTTTCTGGGTTTTTGTTGTTTTTATTTTTTTTTTTTTGGAAATCTGTATGAATGAATCGCCAAAGCCGTAACGGGGGCTTACGATAGAAATTATTTTGAAATGGGAAAGTTACAAGTAACTTTTTTTTTTTTTTTTTTTTAAAAAAAGGAACATTGTTGACATGTATGGCTGATCCTTTGGGGTGGGGTGGGATGGGATGGGGGCTTGATAGATCGTATACTTATAAAAGGACAGTGTCCATGTCAGTTTTGTTCAGTTCTACTTATCAGACCGGGGGATCGGAGTGACAGCGACGGGTGTCAATTTCACCATAGTATTGACATCAATAACCTTATTAAGATAGGCTACGAGTTTAATCAGTCCAAACTCCGCCTAACTACTAAACCATCCATGCACATCCCATTTCCTTGCACACTATCTAACCTTATTAAAAATTATGTATATAATTTTGATTTTTGTGGCTATACTAATCATAAAATGCTAATTTTATGCCGTACAAGTGAACACCTTTAACGTACAGTGATTTCCCGCCAGCCCCGTTTTTTAATAAAATATCTACGTATCAATATGCATTACAACTGTGATAGAAGAAACTCATTTAAAATAAATAATATATGCACTATAGGAAGCGGCAAGGTATCAATGCATAATTAGTTTTTACAAGTTAAGGACATGAAGGAGGTGGGGCTATCATGTAAAAAAATATAATTGGTAGTGCAACCAAACAATGCATTTAAGATTTACCAATGCTATAAAATGTTCATTATACTGTCTGAGCTTTTATAATAAAAGGAAGAAAGTGATCAAAAATGAACGAGTAGAATGTCCCATCTCCATGATTCCTCAGAAAGTCACGATCTGCCCCGGTACACAAACAGACGTCTACACAATGTAATAGTGATTACCGGCGCTAAGTCACAGAGCCACATCCCACGGGAGGCAGTGACAACGCACTTCTAACAGCGCTACCCGCCACAGATAAGATGGGAATTTCCGCCAATCCATGCCGGAAAGAATACACGACAAACAAGCAAACACGTTGATGTGTTTGTCGCGTAAACTTTGCAATGATGCTTCAAGCTTAAACAGTCCACAATTCAAATAAACTTGGTCTGAGGACGAACGCCATTGCCCCGGAGAAGAGTTCGGGAGTATATTTTCAGTTTTTAGTATTATTCTGTAAGCATGATATCGCAAACTTCTTTTGTCGTGTCGGTTTTGGCTGCTCTTCTTGGCAGAGTTTCCGGTGAAAATGTCGTCTGCACCTCCAATTTTGAGAGGATTCTCTCTGACGATTGTAAAACGCTCCATCGCTGTGTCTGGGGGAAGCCCATTAAGATGCCTGACTGTACCCCGGGTCTCATCTTTAGCAGGCAGTACGGGGTCTGTGTCTACAAGGGCAGCGAATTTGACGACTGCGGGTCCAAAAAGGGTCAGTCAGTTTTTCTGTACATCAAAAGTTTCAAGAATAATGTAAAAAGTATATTGGCAAGAACAAAATGCAATTTAGTATTTGTACTGGTTTATTTATCCTTTGATCATAGAATTTTAAAAACTGTGATTATTTGAAAACATTAAAATGAACATTATCTGAAATATATTGTCTTTTATTAATTTTCTTTTTCAACTTCAGATTGAAAATTAATAAAAGACAATATTGTTGTGAATTTTAAAGTTGCCATGTAAGTTGTAAATTTTTGTATTTACTACTACCTAGTCCGAAATATCCGAGATTTTCCAGGCTTTTTTTTCACGATTTTTATACTCAGTATTTTACATGCCAGGAATACGTTTGAAACCCTGGCATGAAAATTGAGAAAAAAGCCTGGAAAACATCAGATATTTCGTCTAACTGCCACCTATTAAATCAAAATCTACAATAACAGTCACTCAAGAATTTAAGCCAAAAAATAGTGAATCCTTTTTTCAAATTTAGGATGTACATGTATAGGTAGTTTTTTGATGAAGATTTTTTTTAAATTTAGCTAATACCAATGAGAGATTCCATTTGTTGATCTCTGTTTGCTTTTCCTACATCAGAATACTTTAAATTGTTTGATCTTGGAATAGCTTGAATAGCTTGTCGCTTGATACGACAGTATTTTTTCAAATTCAAAATAAAAATGGAGATATGATTTTAAAAGAAAAAAGAATATAATTTCAGTTTTTAATATTTTTAAAACACAAATCCACAATTTAAAGAAACTTAAAATCGCAAACCAACAACAAATCTGAAGATAAAGATAAATGAAATATTTAGCATAAAGATTATCACCAATAATAAAATGGTAATTTTTTTTTACTTCAAATACATTTGCACACGCCAATTTTTAAATGACTTTAAAGTAAAAAAAAAAAATCATTATTGGTCTTACAGAGAAAAGGACCTATTTACCTAAATCTTTATCTATTTTTTTCATACATAGCTGCATTTTTTAAATTAAAGAAAAAATATCTACAAATGACTTTGAAGACTATTTCTTCTTCAAACGTTTTTGAAAAATATTTGTTTCAGGAACTGATGACGCATGCGTAGGTAACCCTTGTAAGAACGGAGGAGGGTGTAAACCAACAGACGACGGCAAGTCCTTCACGTGCTCATGCTCGGCAGAATACGGGGGAGCCTTCTGTGAAAAGGGTAGGTACACTGTATATAAATGGTTTCTTTCCTTTATCACTATCACTACAATTTTATGTTTTTAAAATCTATCACAAATTATCTGTCCCAATTAAGTTATAAATGGACGGACTGCCAGTTGCTTTAATAAATGTATACTAATAATATCCTTGATGCAGACAGTACTACATTTGGTGACAGAAGAAATACAAACATGCTAAATGGTTTTTAGTATACTGTATACTTACTTTTATTATATGATGGAATAATTTCCCCATCACTGATTGGCTGAGATCCAACAATGTTAGAAAAATACTACGTAATATTGACCTGCACATGACCTGGAGGTCAATACAAGGAATTATTGCAAGTCAATACAAGGAATTATTTCTGTTCCATATTTCCTGTAGCAATGCGTTTTGTTGAAATTTCTCGTTAAAACTTTCAATTAAAGCAAAAACAGTCTTGTAGGAGTTTGCTATCATTTAATCATATAATAAAACAGTTATTGCTGTTTTTTGAGGTCAAAACGATGATTTAGGCACCTTCGAAGTACAATATTCACTTCGCCCTTCGGGCTCAGTGAATATTGTACTCCTCAGGTGTCTAAATCATCGTATTGACCTAAAAAAAAAACCAGCAATAATTGCGAATATTTCTCGTCGTCAATAAATTTTTCACCTGTGTATTTATTAAGAAATATGACTTCGGTCGTCTAAATAAGTATTACATTGATAGATTTCAAACTGAAGAGAATCGCGAATAAAAATTGATGTGAAAAATAGTTCGTTTACAGTGTGTGTATGTTATTTTTACATTTTTATTTTTATATATATATATACATGTTAGTGATGGAACGATTGTCGCCGACAATCGATTGTCGGTCGTTAGAAGCTCTTCGATGCTACTAATCGATTATAAAATAAATGTCGCCGACATCGCTAACAAAAAATAAAATTGTCATACTTTAATTTTATTACTAAATCCAAGTGCAAAGAGCATAAAAGTAGTGATGAACGTTGAAAACATGGAAGGATTCCATGTTGATACTTTTACAGCCGTGATTAGATCTGGGGTTAGACTAATACCAGGAAACGCTAATATTGCAAGGTTTTACTTTACAAAGGAAAACATAATTAGTCTAGTCAATCTTTAAACGTAATTATTAACATAAATACAAGTCTAACTTCTGGATAATTACTTTTAAGACTTGCAATTTTATTATTTTAACTAATTAAAACAAATTTTAAGAAAAATATACATGTATTAAATGAAAGATGGGACTAATATTAGTAAAATACCCATTGCATGGACTTTATAAAAAAAAATAAAATAAATTCCCATTCTGTTTCAATAGTCTTATATAGTCCTATATTTGTTTAAAGTAAACAAAATATTATTTTCCACTTTTTATAAAAGAAATTTCAATTAACATTTTTGAATATTTTATGTAAATAAATGTTGTTGTTTTTTTGTAAAAGTCTGACAGAAATCTGATTAAGTTTCAACTTTTCTATATTAATTTCGATAAAGTTCAAAATTTCGATTATAATCGATTATTAATCGATTATGCCCATCCGATTATTACCGATAATCGATTATGATTTTTTTCCGATTCCCCATCACTAATACATGTATATATATATTAAAGAAGCTGATACCATGTCCCTGTACTTTATCTATTGTCTCTCATGCCCACAGCCCTCACCATAGACGAAATCTGCCGGACTCGGTCCTACTATCGGGCTGCCCATCCCCAGTACTGTCAGCTATACTACGACTGTTCCACTAAGTACACCAGGGTACCGACGTACTTTGAACAACACATGCGGGAATGCAGATATCCTCAGTTGTTTTCGGAGAAAACGTTACAATGCGAGAACTATACAGAAGTGGATTGTGGAAACAGGACTGAATACAAATCTGCATGTATGTATCTGTAAATCATTGAATAACTTCATTTACTAAGGATGCTAGTGTTGGAAATTAAAGATTTACAAATATCGTCGTATGTTTTTAAGCTTTACTCTTCATAGCCTGTGGGTTTGGACGCTGTCATGGAGAAATTTTATGTTTTTAAGCTTTTGCAAATTGTAAGGCATTTAATTTTTTTCAGTACAGTTGAACTTCGATATCTCGAACAAGGATAGCTCGAATACCACATATAACATTGATTTGCAAGTTCCAACAACTTATTCTTCAAGTAGTAAACCATTCATGTCTCGAATCCTCGAATATCTCGAGTTATCGAGTTCGAAATTTATTAATCTCATTTAATTTTAAATATGTATGAATGGCAAAACTGTGCATGCAGTCTACATGTTCAAATATATACACGTGCGTGTATTTCTTATCTATACAGGTAACTACCTTTCAAGTCGGTGTGGGTCCTCTCATTGCCTGCCATGTTCGCTAAGTCATCCAAGCTGTGAGGGAAAAGAAGATGGCGTGTATCAACATGGCTACAAAACCGAGTCGCCGTGGTTCATGGTCTGCAAAGATGAGAGATTTGTCTCTGATGGCCTCTGTCCCGTGGATCCTATTCTTAGAGTGGAGTCACGTATATACAAAGGGGAATGCAATAGCTTGTACCACATTCCCAAGAACCTTGGAGGAATCATGCCCGACTGCTCGGGTCTGCAGGACGGGAATTATAAAGATGAGCAAGGAAATTTGGATGTTTACTACACGTGTAACAAAGGAGAGACTTTGGTGTCGAGGTGTCCGGCAGGTCACGTGTTCGATGAGAAAGAGGGAGACTGTAAAAAGGCGCAATAAAACTGAATTTTGAAACAAAAATAAAAAAAGTCTCAGTCATACATTTTAAAGGTTAAAGAGAATCAGTGTATTAAAAAAAATTCTTCTTGAATTTGTATACTAGTAATTCAATGTACACTGTAGTAATTAACAATAAAAATGAGGAAGTTGGAAATGCTCATAATTCCTAATCTTAAATACTGTATACCGATAGTCTGTCCGACGGTAAATGATTTCATATTGTTTAAAGCCCCCTCGAGAATTTTTCACTAATATGGAGATGCCACCACTTGGCATCATCATGGCGTGATGATAATCAGCATTGAGTCCTCTACCAAAATTGTGAAATTCATGGCCCCAGGGTCAGGGATTCTGGGGTTAGGGTGGGGCTATATAGATCATATAGTAAAAGTGCTATATTTCTTTGAAAATATTTTTCTCTTCTCCTGAGTCTTAAATAAACTGACTAAGTGCATAGTTATGATGAGCAAGGTTGCCTCTATTCCAAATTGTTAATTTTTTTGCCCCCCGAGTCAGAGGTTCTGGTGTTAGGGCGGGGCTCTATTGATTATATAGTAAAAATGCATTAATTCTTTGAAAATCTTCTCTGCTCCTGGGTATTAAATAAACTAAGTAAGTACATAGTTATGATGAGCAAGAATGCCTTTTCAAAAATTGTGATTTATGGCCCCAGGGTCAGGGGTTCTTGTGTTAGGGCGGGGCTCTATTGATTATAGTGAAAATACATTAAATCTTCGATTTAATTTGAACATATTTTATTATGTAAGAAATGCATAAACTGACTGGGCAGTAGGCATAGCCTTTATAAGCCCTCTCCACATTAAATCTTCGAGGATCTTCTCTGCTCCTTGGTATTAAGCAGATGAACTACCTTTATAGCTATTATGAGCAAGGGCCCTTCTTCCAGAATTGTGAATTTCAAGGCCCCAGGGTCAGGGGTACCACAGATGGGGGGGGGGGCTCTACTTTTATACTGAAAATGAATTAATTGTATGAAACTGCTCCTTGGTATTAAATCAAACATTTTTGATAAGGAAGGGTGCCTTTTCCAAAATTGTGACATGTGTGACCTAGGGGTCAGGGGTTCATGTGTAGTATGGGGCACTACTGATTTTTGCCGAATATTCCTGATTAGTTGAAATGCATTTTTTCCTTTACCCTGCCTATGGGTATTTTAAAGTAACCAAACTAAGCAATATTGCTAAGTGTATAGTTACTAGTATGATGAGCTGCATTGTGCTTTAAATGCCATGGTGTCTAGTTTAAAACATGAACCATTAAATTAATCATTGGAAAGTTGTTGCAATATGCTCAGGTGACCTATAAGGCCCATGAGCCTCTTGTTGTATTATATACTCTGGTGACCGTTAATGCCCTTGGGTCTCTTGTTGTTTATTCTGAACTGTGGACTTAGTTATATATTCATTTAAGATCTTCTTTAGTCAAATATTTTCTTTTCGCTATTCAATAAAAATAATTTACCTATAAACACATGAAAAATCTGCACCTCTTTATCTGCAGTGGTTTAGCTAATAAAAACAATTAAATTTGACATTTTCTGCCTGCTCACGGAAACACACGAGGGTAAAAGCAGCAAAAACTCTCTTATCAGCTGTGGAATGTGAAACGTCACGAATGTGTCCGCGAGAGCCCTGTACCTTAAAATTAGCATCATGGCTTCACAAACAAATGGCATTGAAATATTAGAAGAAAATGATATTTGGTTTGATTTGGATCTGGAGAAGGATTTAGATAATAAAGAAGATCTTAGTGACCATGAAGATACAGATTTTGATGGTATTTATCTACTGGGACCTTGTCATTCTCCCATTCCAAGATGAGCCTTATGCAAAAAAAATTCAATGAATTCCACCTCAACTTCAATAATATGGCAAAAAAATTTCAATACCATTTATGTTTCACAATTCTAGTTTGAAGCTCTTGGTCAGAAATGCACAAAAATATTAGAATTATTGCTTATCAGATATGAATAAATACATGTATAATGAATTAGTAGTATGTTTTTGGTTGACCTCAGTTGTGTGGTGTAGAAAAATATGCTATAAATTAAATAAATATGTATAAGCTTTCCGGCAAAATATATCCATAAATTAAAAAAAATGAACATATAACACGGTACCTCCACCCCCTTTCTATCGCTTCAAAAACCTATATCCTTTGTTAGATGTAATATATATGCATCCCCTATGTGTAATAATGTTTGAGTAACACAGTGTTACACATATGTTTAAATATTCACTACAGAATGTACAGTGTATAAAATTAATAATTACACATTGAAAATAATGTTTCAGAGACTGGAAAATATGAAAAGTTTGTCATATTAATACAAAAAAAAATGAGCTGATTAACAAACTTTGAATGATTGAGTTATTGTCTTTGTTATAATTTTTTAAACAATGTTGAATAAAATTCATATCATACGTACAGAAGTGCAACACAAGATTATTACAAATGGTCACTAAAAGATCTAAATATTATTTTTATATCAAAATTTTTGGGGGCCTAGATTTAAAGAATTGACTAATCTAACCCAAATATTGAAAATGTAATTTTAGGGGAAATTATTATTTCATATTTCTTTCAACTTTTCAAACCAGAATTGAAAAAATAATGTAAAAAAGCAATTTAGGACCCATTTTATTTTACATTATATACAAGAGAAGAAATTCAATTTAGGATATTCAATCATGTATATATCCCTCACACCATTAAAGCATACTACAAAAACTAGTAAAATAATTTCTTTTCATTATATATTTTAGAAAGTCTTTTAGGATGTAATGATAAAAACATAATGTTATGAATACTAATGAACATTCTGAAAGTTTTTTATGCATTTGTCTATTATATTGCCATTTCAGAATTGTTTTAAACTACAGAATGCATGTACAGTATGATGATACAATTAAAAATGTGTTATGGTCATTTTTTCATTTACACTCAATTTGGTGGTCATTATTTTTTATTTCACCTATAAAAAGAATCATCAAAATGTAACTCACACAGGCTAAAATATCAAGTAAGCCCCTAAGGCCATTTTCTCTTGAACCTAACAAAGACAGTCCACTTGAGTTCAAGATTTGGTTTCTTTTTAAATGGAAGATAGTGCATCCATCTAAATGTGTACTTGAACACCCACCCGCTACACATCTTCTACCCCTTTTTGTTTCACTGTGAGTATCAGAGGACATGTTTATTTACATGCTATGTAGTATACAACATTGAAGCTGTCTCTGCATCTGTTCACATTCTTTACGTCACGCAGCAGATAACAGCGGAAACTGCCGAGCTCAGATTACTTTCACCGAGCATTTGACATTTTAATGAATTTCAGCTAAACCACACATCTTACAAACGTGATTTTTTCCACAGGTGCTTGGGGACAGGACCCCCCCCCCCCCCCTTCCCGTGTTCCGTACCCCCAAGGATTATTTGACTTTTTTTTGAATAAAATATTTTTCTATGATATATTTTCAAAGTATTACAACTGAAAAATCCAAGATCAAAGCTAAAACTAGCCCTTTTAAAAATTCACCCTCACTGATACTATAACAGAACTAGTAACAGTGAGGGTGAATTTTTAAAAGGGCTAGTTTTAGCTTTGATTTTGGATTTTTCAGTTGTAATACTTTGAAAATATATCATAGAAAAATATTTTATTCAAAAAAAGTCAAATAATCCTTGGGGGTATGGAACACGGGAAGGGGGGGGGGTCGATCCTGTCCCCAAGCACCTGTGAACGTACACTCAAATGTTTCCGAGAATTCCGCCTCAAATAAAGGGGACGGACTTCAATATTTCAGTGTGTGGCTACGAGTTTTAGTTACTTTTAGACTGTAGCTTTCCGGTCTCTCAAAATATTTTTTCGGAGAGCTGCAGCTAGCTTGGTGTAAAATGCTAAGGATGGAGTCTCCAAATTAGATTGTCACAAAGTGCAAGGGGTGGAGCCTCCTACGTCAATTTCAATAAGCTTGAATCGACAGATATATTTTTGTTTGGTGTATTAATTCCAGAGGATGGTGTCTCCGAAAGGCTAAAAACTTATTAAATCCATGAATAACTGGGATGGGATAGCGCAGACCATTAATTTTACCAGTGTTAAATGTTTCTCTGGCATTCAGCATCTGTTATCTAACAATGTCCCTAATTGTTTCTAATATATATATATATAGTTCGTATTTTGGACTGAATCTCATTTTGTTGATTCTCAATTGTCTGTCTTTTTTGAGAAAAGAAAATGCATCAATGCACTAGTTTGTCTAAAAAATATATTTATTTATGATATATTTTTTTTTGTTTCATGCAGCCTCTTTTATCTTAAAAAAAATAATTTAAAACAGAACTGTCATGTGAATGTCGTGATTTTTTTCACACTTTCCTGCTGTTTTCATTACACTATTCTCTAAAAGATATTGTCAAAAAGTCTATACACAAAATTGACTTTAATGGGAAAAAACCAATTCATTCAGTTAACTTCAAAGAGATTATCCTCAAATTGTTTGGATAGAATGATTTCCGTAATGAAAGCCGGAAATTGTGCTGACAGATTTGATAAGCAAGAGCTAAAATTTTAATTAACAAGACTCTCCACCACTTGCACAACCTGACCTTAGAAACTCTAAACTTGCACTTTGTGACACTCTATTTTGGAGACTCCATCCTCAGTATTTTACAGCAAGCTTATTTTCTCTTTGGATAGAAAAATCCAAATGAGTGTTACCTAAGAATAGAACGGACAGAAAGGTTGAAAACCCATGCAGTTGGTACATTTGTAAGTATTTTAATGACAGCTGAAAAATATGTTAAATTAGCTTTAGCTTAATTACAGTTCTGCATTGAAACTCCCAAATTTGGTATGAACCAAAAAAACTTTATAAAGTCATATAAAGAGCTTACAATATGAGCAGACTAGTTGACCGTAAATAGTTATGGTAACGTATTTAAAAAAAAAAATCTGAAGCAAATTTTATATATCACGGCTAAAATGTACGACCCTCTTTCATTCTGAAGAGAGTCGTATATGGGAATCAAAACTGTGAAAGACTAAGTACTAGTACACTGTAATCCTGAACGATGAGTTGGTCCTCCACTCATAACATTTGAAACTTCTGCGACTTGAAATCATGAAATGAGGATTAATAATTAAAATTTAAAAAAAAATAGTTGGAGAACTAATGCTGGAAAATATATTGTACAAATTTAATATCAAAGTCTAAACAGTTATACCCTTGTACATTTTGTTTGCTTCCTCACGTATTTGTAAAAATTTCCAAACAATGATAGAATTACAAATTACTGCCAGTTTAATTAATCCCACTGTACATATAATAAAAATGACGAAAGGATAGAAATGGTAAATATATATTGCAATTTTTTCTTCTGTAGTTCAATAATTCAATTCATCCCCTCTTGGCAAATCTATAAACGAAAATCATTGCAGAGGCTTTAAAATAAATCTAAGCTCATTAGGTTTTTAATGCGTCTTCAAATAGACATGACGTAATTCTACCGAGTAATAACAATGACAATGACTATTCACTTGGTTTGGAATAGATAAGTCAATCTCATTATCCATCGCCACAAACCACGGCTAAAATGTACGATCCTCTCCCATTCTGGTAGGAAAGCTATAAGCGGACTCCGAACCGTGGCTTGAGACGATGGTCATTATCATTAATTAAAGATTAATATTTTGCTACCCAACTTCTAGGACCAAAGTAAGTCCTTGGCCGGATCCTAACAAAACAGAGAACATTAACCCCTATGAGAAAGGAAGCAATATTCTTGATATAAAAGTTATATCTAATGATGTCCCTGGCATACTATACTGACTAGACAGTGATTCCTTATATTTCCATTTCATTGTGATACCGGTATACAACTGTAGATTTAGATATATATCTTATTTCTAATTTTGTTCTCTGTGATATCTCATTGGAAGTTAGAGCAGTTTATTTCTTGATAATTCTACCGGAATGTAAATAAGGCAGATCGATAGGTGAGGAGCTAAGTTATGCTTGCAAATCTCGTGCGCATCTCTTTGTCTGGCGCTAGGGAGGCCAAATATCCATGTAAATCTCGTGCGGATGCCTTTGTGTTTGACGTCAGAGGATTACACATATGAAGTATGAAAGCCCTAGCACTTACCATTAAAAAATTATGGACAAGATAATTTTTTTAAAGTAGGTCAATCTCCAAGGTCAAGGTCGAAAGGTTAAAGTTATTGATATCCAATAAAAGGTCTTGTCACAAAAAATACATATGATTATGATAAGGATGAATGTACTAGCACCAAGCGTTCAAAAGTTATGGCCAAAGTTAAAGTGTGTCAAAATCCAAGGACAAGGTCAACAGGTCAAATTTGGTGGTACGCAAAGAAAGGTCTTGTCCCAAGGGATACACCTGTGAAATATGAAAGCTGTAGTCCCACCCAGTCGAAAATTATTGCCCAAGGTAAAAGTTTTGGCGAACATAAAGACGAACAGACAGCCAGCCAGACAGAGCAAAAATAATATTTCTAAACTTCTTTTACGAGGGCATAAAAATAACTATTTAAAAAGTAAGTCAGTCTTCAGGGTCACGGAGTCAAAAATCATAGTGTATTAAGAAAAGTCTTGTCACATGCAATATTCATGTGAAAGGTAAAGGCCCAGATCTTCTCAGTTATGATTGAGATTTTTTTTTATTTTTTGAAAGAAGATCAAGGTAACGGGGTTAAAAATCAAAGTGCTTTTAGAAAGGTCTTGTGACAGGTAGCATACATGTGAAAGTTGAAGACCCTAATTCTTCTCATTCAAAAGTTTGTGCCAATTTAAAGGTATGTTTATTTTTTTTTAAGGTAGGTCAAACTCCAAGGTCAAAGTCACAGGGTCAAAAATCATATTGCATTTTGAAAGGTCTTGTCATACATGTAGGTAAAACACAAATGTAATATAAAAACCCTGTCTCTTCTCATTCAGAATATTTAACCAAGGTTAAAGTTTTCGTGACAGACGGAGAGAACAACAGCCTTACAGACGGACAGCAAATGAGAATTAATGTCCCAGCACTAATTTCACACTATCAGGGGACAAAAACAGAATTTGAATGAATCCAATTAGTCCTATAACCAATCAGGGTTAAGAAGAAAGTTTCAGTCGTAAAGCTTGCGGTTTGGAGGCGTGTACAAATTACCTTGAGCGCAGCTAGAACTCTGTCAAGTAGATCGTGACGTAGCGTAAAACACTTAACTGCAAACTATAATATAGTGACATTCCGCAATATTTTCAGCCGCTTTGTCCACGATTTCATCAGAAAACATGCTTGTTGTTTATGGCGCAAGTCATAGTCGGTATAAAAATGGACACAAATAGGCACCCTCACATTTTTTAAATTTATTCCATTTTCTGACGATGCGTTTAATCATACGAACACACTTTTCATAACAGAAGTTACATTTTTAGCATAGCAATGAATGATTGTGGTAGCTTTCAAGACAGTGTTTATCTCTCACGTGAGCACAAATGAATGCTTGAAAGAACCACGAACGATAGTATTGTTCTCCCGCCTACCTCTAAGTCAATTTTCAAAAGTTAACATATTAGAATGATTTTCAATTTTTTTTTTAGATAATTATATGAATTTTCATAAAACGTTACTTATTTGGGATATGAAAGAGAGATAAATCTATAATTTTGGCAAAACTTGTGTTTTTTACTATAGAAATCAACGGAAAACGGAAAATATTTTTAAAACATCTCCCCCCCCCCCCCCCCCCCCCATGAAACAAAAATTCCTTTTTACAGGTAATGTGGACTGTCATTTTACAAATTCATTCCAAAGCTTTTGGTGTTTCACGGGGGGGGGGGGGGCATATGTTTATAGACAAAAAACGAAAAAAATGCTGATTTTTCACCAATTTTAAAGCTATTTACAACTAAATAATTGTATTTTATTAATTAATATATGTTTTAATTATTTGCGTAAAACATAAGAAAAGATATTAGATACATTTTATCCTATTTAAAACTATTTCAAAATATGGTGATCCTTGAAAGTTCGATTTCACTAGAAAATATCGTCTATCGTTCTTTGTATTAAACGAAGATTTAATGGCCATATTGCCATTAATATCGAATTTAATGAGTGCAAAATGTAGGCGGGAATCAAGAGTTAGAGTTCGTAGTTCTTTTAAATCCCAATTGAATTAGGTTTGTAGAAATTACAGTGGGAGATACGGAAGCGTATTAGTGCCACGCAATATTTTTTTAAAGTTGGCAATTCCAACTTTAATCTTGGCTTTTCTAAACTTTTATTGGAGCTCTTCTACCCGCTTTTCTTAGTTGTTTCTTTTGTTTGCGGACGGGATTATGGGGAATTATAATATGGTACTTTTACAATAGAAAACTAGAGGTACTGTGAGCATTGAGCTCACTAAATGATACCCCCCGCCTCCCATATGGTTATAACTGATGACAAAGTCCATGTTTTGCCATGGCCGGGAAACCCAAAATATGTGTTGTGTCAGATCAAAAAGTAAAATAGGAGGTGCACAATGGCAACATGTAATAAAGGTTTTTTTGAAAGTTTCATTAAATTTCACTCAGTGGTATAAGAGGAGTTGCGGATAAGAGATGGGTACCCTAAAGCGTAACAGACGGACGGACGGACGTACAGACGGAGGGACGGACGGAATTACCGATTACTATATAACCTCCCGCTTTTCAAGCGGGGGGTATAATAAATACTAGCACATTAAAATATATTGTTGACTTCTTTTTATTTGTGTTTGATTTATTTTTTTACCTTGACCTTGCTTTTGACCTTCCATAAAACTTCCAACTTTTACTTAGAAATCCTTATATTCTTTTAAGACCTCTTGTGTAATTCTATTGAGAATAACTTCATATAAATTATGTACACAGTATTCCGTACATGACAGGATTTCAACTTAACCAATTACAGATATTAACCATTTATTATGTATTGTATAAAAGAATGAGACAGCAATTTAATACTCAATGTAATCAAATTTTATTTCATCAAATGAAACATTTCTGCTAAATATACAACATAACTAAATGTATCAATTCCGTACTGGCGCGGATCCAGGATTTTTTTGTTGACAAACAAAAAATTAATAAGTAAATAAATAAATAATAAAATCCTTTCTTAAACGTTAAAAGTCAAAGTTGGAAAAGCCAAGATTAAAGTTGGAATTACCAACTTTTAAAGGTTAGAATTACCAACTTTAAAGTTGGAATTACCAACTTTAAAGTTAGAATTTCCAACTTTAAAGTTGGAATTTCCAACTTTAAAGGTGGAATTACCAACTTTAAAGTTGGAATTACCAACTTTAAAGTTGGAAAAGCCAAGATTAAAGTTGGAATTACCAACTTTAAAGTTGGAAAAGCCAAGAATAAAGTTGGAATTTCCAACTTTAAAAAAAAATATTGCGTGGCACTAATACGCTTCCGTAGGGAGAGATCATTTTTGTCTGCAAGGCAACAGATATGAAGACCCATTGTGACAAATGTGAAAGTTCAGATGTTATGTTATGCATTTACCTAAAATAATTAAGAAATGAATAACAAGTTTATAAACTTCAATGGGAATTGAAGTGGGTCGGTCACGTGATCAAATCCTGTGAAGGCCGAAGGCCTTCTCAAAAAATTTATACCCACTTTCAAAAACGATTCAATTCCCGGTGAATCAAATGAAATCTTTATAAACTTGTTATTTATTACTTATTTATACATTTGAGACAGACAATTGAATATTTTCGAATCTAAATTATAGCACTAACCGTCCGTCGTAGATTTTGAAAAATGACGCAAGGTGTAAATCGGCTTGCATGGCGGTTACGCTTCGAATTCATTAGGCTAAGGAATCTATTTGAAAGGAATATTTTGTGAAAGGCTAATTGTTGATCAGTAATAGTGAACAGAAATTGTTGTCATGGCAATATTTTATTCTTGAAAAATGATAATCGATGCTGAAAAGACACAAGAAACACGTCCGAAGTTTGATGATAAATAGTTAAAATTTCGGTCGCTGGAAAGGGATGGATGGATCCAATGTTAAACTGAGACACTTGTCCGAGCCAGTTAATTTGCAAAGTTTGATCAAAAACATTCCACGGTTTCAGTAACTAAAGGCTTATTTATCGTAAAACACTGATAAACACGGAGACACTTGGCGAAAGCTTTACATTGAAGTACGAAAACGCCGCCATGGTGTTTGGCAGCTGTTCATGGGTTTTTGATTGGAAAGATATTTTCCAACAGATTTACACATTTATCGTGAGTAAAATTTAAAGATAAAATAAAAGTTGACCATGAAAATTTAACCAAAGGTCTATCCAAAAAATAAGGATGAACGTTAGGCCTAGAGACTGTGCAGCTGACAAAAGTGACAGAAAAATGTAAACAAACGCTAGGCTCCATGTAAACAGGTTAAATCGATAGCCCAAAAACTGTATGAAATACTTGTTTACATTTAAAATAAAATAGTTATAATTTTACTTGCTTTTTTTATTCATTTTTATACATGAAAAGCAAGTAGAGCAGGTCATTTTATAATTATGTACCGGTAGATATTATTGCGCCGTGTGATTAGGTCACGTATTGACCTCTGACCTCTGACAAACTTCATACAGAATTGAAGATATTTTCTCTCTGTATGTTTATATAATGGAGAGATACCACAAATGTATATATCAAAGTATATAGAGTAATAAGTCAAAATTACAGAAATTATGAAAATAGCATATGAGGCAATTTTAACGTTGGAAAAGCCAAGATTAAAGTTGGAAAAGCCAAGATTAAAGTTGGAATTACCAACTTTAATGTTGGAATTACCAACTTTTAAAGGTTGGAATTACCAACTTTAAAGATGGAAAAGCCAACTTTAAAGTTGGAATTACCAACTTTAAAGTTGGAAAAGCCAAGATTAAAATTGGAATTACCAACTTTAAAGTTGGAAAAGCCAAGATTAAAGTTGGAATTACCAACTTTAAAGTTGGAAAAGCCAAGAATAAAGTTGGACGTTAGAGTAATAAGTCAAAATTACAGAAATTATGAAAATAGCATATGAGGCAATTTTAACGTTTAATAAAAATTAACTCATTGAAAAAAAAAAGTGTACTACAAGCAATTCCAGGCACGTATAAACAGGACAGAGGGGCCTGTCCCTTTTTTTCCAAACATTACTTGTACTACATGTATTGAAAATATTCATTGAAAGGCTGGTCCCCCCTCCCCCACTTTTGCTACTCTATACAGAAATAAGGGTATTGTAGACTGAATTGTATTTTTGAGCAAAACAATTGGTACTGAAAGAAGTTGCTATTAAAAAAAAGTGGGCCTCTACATCACCCTCCCTCCCCCTCCCCACGAAATAGGATTTTGAAGTTTGGGAAATTTTCCTTTTTTTCTGGTTGGTAAAAAAAATTCTCTGGCTGGCCCCACTTTCGAAAACGATGCCACGTCCCTCGGTGAATTCAAATTGAAATCTTTCAGACTCATCATTATTTGATATACAACGTATGGAGTGCAAAAATACAATAAAGTCAAGTGAGCTTTTCTGATCGCTCGTTTTCCGTTGTATGTCCGTCTGTAAACTTTTCACATTTCCAACTTCTTCTCAAGAATCACCAGTCCAATTTTAACTTAACTTGGTACAAAGCATCCTAGGGTGCATGGATAGATTTAAAATGAAGAGCAAAGTCCCCTTACAAGGAGAGACATTGAAGAAAATACAAAAAGCTGAAACTTATTTGAAAGCATTCTTGGGTAGTGTAGAACTGTAGATTCTAAATTGTTAAACCATGACCCCTGGGTTAGGGTGGGGTCACAATAAGAAATTTAAGTTTTACATAGAAATATTTAGGAAATTTCTTTCTTTAAAAATCTTCTCAAGAACCATTGGGTTAGGAAAGCTGAGAGCTATGTGGAAGAATTCTGGGAAAGTGTAGATTCTAAATTGTTAAAATCATGACCTCCGGGGGTGGGGGGTGGGGGGGGGTATGGCCTTTTTCTTGTACATTCAAATGTTAAACTGCTGATCATCTATTGTGGCCCCACCATACCCCTGGGGGTCATGATTTGAACAAATTTGAATCTTTACTGCCTGACAATAACTCATTTGAGTTTCATTTTTCCTGAACCATTGGTACTTCACAAGAAGATTTATCAAAGAGGCTTAATTTTTCGCTATTTCATAATTATCTCCACCAGGAACCTATAGTATATAGGTCCTTGTCTCCACTTGAAGGAGGGCGTGACCCTTTATTTGAACAAACTGTATCCCCTTTAATTAAGGATATTCTTTGCCATGTTTGATTGAAATTTGCCCATGAGCTTGGAATTTTAAATCCCCATTGAATTAGGTTTTTAGAAATAACTGTGGGAGAGATCATTTTTGTCTGCAATGCAACAGATATGGAGACCCATTGTGACAAATGTGAAAGAGTTCAGATGTTATGTTATGCATTTACCTAAAATAACAAAGTATATATATAAAGTAAAAAGTCAAAATTACAGAAATTATGAAAATAGCATATGAGGCAATTTACCTTAAATAAACGTTTAATAAAAATTAACTCATTGAAAAAATGTGTTCTACAAGCAATTCCAGGCACGTATCAACAGGACAGAGGGGCCTGTCCCCTTTTTTCCAGACATTACTTGTACTACATGTATTGAAAATGTTTATTGAAAGGCTGGTCCCCCCTCCCCCACTTTTGCTACTCTATACAGAAATAAGGGTATTGTAGACTGAATTGTATTTTTGAGCAAAACAATTGGTACTGAAAGAAGTTGCTATTGAAAAAAAGTCCTCCTCCCCACGAAATAGGGTTTTGAAGTTTGGGAAATTTTCCTTTTTTTCTGGTTGGTAAAAAAAATTCTCTGGCTGGTCCCACTTTCAAAAACGATGCCACGTCCCTCGGTGAATTCAAATTGAAATCTTTCAGACTCATCATTATTTGATATACAACGTATGGAGTGCAAAAATACAATAAAGTCAAGTGAGCTTTTCTGATCGCTCGTTTTCCGTTGTATGTCCGTCTGTAAACTTTTCACATTTCCAACTTCTTCTCAAGAATCACTAGTCCAATTTTAACTTAACTTGGTACAAAGCATCCTAGGGTGCATGGATAGATTTAAAATGAAGGGCAAAGTCCCCTTACAAGGAGAGACATTGAAGAAAATACAAAAAGCTGAAACTTATTTGAAAGCATTCTTGGGTAGTGTAGAACTGTAGATTCTAAATTGTTAAACCATGACCCCTGGGTTAGGGTGGGGTCACAATAAGAAATTTAAGTTTTACATAGAAATATTTAGGAAATTTCTTTCTTTAAAAATCTTCTCAAGAACCATTGGGTTAGGAAAGCTGAGAGCTATGTGGAAGAATTCTGGGAAAGTGTAGATTCTAAATTGTTAAAATCATGACCTCCGGGGGTGGGGGGGTGGGTGGGGTGGGGGGGGGGGGGTATGGCCTTTTTCTTGTACATTCCAGTGTTAAACTGCTGAACGTCTATTGTGGCCCCACCATACCCCTGGGGGTCATGATTTGAACAAATTTGAATCTTTACTGCCTGACAATAACTCATTTGAGTTTCATTTTTCCTGAACCATTGGTACTTCACAAGAAGATTTATCAAAGAGGCTTAATTTTTCGCTATTTCATAATTATCTCCACCAGGAACCTATAGTATATAGGTCCTTGTCTCCACTTGAAGGAGGGCGTGACCCTTTATTTGAACAAACTGTATCCCCTTTAATTAAGGATATTCTTTGCCATGTTTGATTGAAATTTGCCCATTAGTACTAGAGAAGAAGGTAAAACCATGGTAAGTTTAAAACAACGACAACAATGACGACGACAGACAGACGGGCATATTTCGACCAGAAAAGCTCAACGTCTATGAAAAAAAAAAAAAAACACACGTTAACTTTTGTTTGCAGGAAGCCATATTTGATGGTTTGTGGACTTATGCCTTTAAGATATATAGCTAGTTTTGAATTTCTTAAGTTGCAAAACTTTTATGTAAAATAAACTTTAGTATCTACATATTCATATGAAACATGCAACCTGAAAGTCCTTGATTTTGATATGAAATAGGGAATAACGAACAGCAATCAAGCTTAAAAGTCCATTAATTTTAAAAAGCCATGCAAATCGGGAGAAGAGTAAACACAGGCTAAAAAATTATCAGAGGTGGGATCTGGTACAATGTGTGGAGTAAGCATCCCTTGTTGTCCGATCACGCCCGTCGTGTCCTTGTCTTATATAATTGGGGAGACAGAAAAATCCGTATACAATTTAGTATTAATGTAACTTCATGTATTCATAGCAAAGGTATTATCTTTCGGTCCAACTTTCGATTTTCTAAGTACGTTATGTTATTCAGAGAAAATAAACTGAAAATGAAAGTATACATTTGTTTAAGAAAATGAGGCAAGCTATCAAGTTATTTCTTTATTGTACTGTTTCATCATACATGTACCAGCACGTTCTGAAGAATATTCAGGTAGAGTAACTTATACAATGTTGTTATCCTAAACCGTCCGTCCGCCTTTTCACACTACATAGGTACATTCTTCCTGAAAATAATCTTACGTTTAAAGACTAGCCAATTCATCTTTTGGAATAGAAATGATAGTGCTTTGAGCATGGACAAAAAGATTTTAAAGTTTTCTTTTCACCCTGAGATGAAATAGGGATACCCTACCCCCTTTTCCCTCAAAAACCTGGTTTTCTGAACTTCTCTAAAATTGTTCATGAATAGTAACCCAGCGTTACAACGCCCTTTGAAAAATTACGCTGCTATTTGATTGCAGACCAAAGGACGGGCTGCTCTATACATGTAAGTTTAAGTGTTGGTGTATGGGGATTGAGCTGGGAGAAGTTATTCAGAATTAAAGGTTTTCTAAACATTAAAAAGATTGTTAATCACAATGTTCTTTCCTTTTATAAATTACGAGATACATAATATATTTACTCCCATAAAGTGAATCTGTAAAGATATATATGTTTTTCACATTCAATATATAAAGTTGCTTATCATTTATTATCGAAAAAACGGCAGGTCCCTTTTTTCAGAACATCGAATTTTATACGTCGCATAAAAACGTACTGTACACAGTTCGTGTTTTATATTCTCAAAGTGAAATACATTTTCTTTAATATGTAGGTGATGGGTCGACCGTGTAACACTTAACAATTCAAATTCCTAAAACGATTTAGAGTTTTAGAATGTTAATAATGTAGTTCAAATTTCTAAATTTCAAAAACTCAAACTGATTTCGTATACTGGAATTTAATATTTTAGCTCAAAGGTCCGTGTAACACTTAACAATTCAAATTTCTAAAATGATTTTGAGTTTTAGAATGTTAATATATTAGTTCAAATTTCTAAATTTCAAAAACTCAAACTGATTTCGTATATTGAAATTTAATATTATAGTTTAAAAATGTAAAAGTTCAAAATTCCAAAAAGGTTTTAGAATTTTAATATTTAAGATTTTTACCTTAAATGTTCAAAAATCAAATTTCTGAAAACGATTTTTGGAATTTTAACGTTTGAGTTTTTAGTCTACCGTTTGTTCAGAAAGATTACACTTAACAATCTAAAGTTCGGTAATATTTTTCGTCTTCTGGGTATTTGAAAGTAGCTTCAAACTTTTAAACCCCAACTTTGGAAAGTTTTAGATTTTTAGAAATTTAGAATTTTGATTCAAATGTTCTAAATTCAAATAACCTAAACACTTTGAATTTTTAGAATTTTACTTTAGATATTCAACATTTAAACCAGTTATGGAATTTGATATTTAATATTTGAAGTAAACTTCTAAAAGGTCAAAATGTACAAAAGCGTTTGGTAATTTAAAAAAGTTTTTGAATCAAAATTCATATAAATTTCTAAAAACCTAAAAAGTTTGAAAGTTGGAAGTTTGAAGTAAATTTTAAATAATCAAAAGACGAAAATGTTATCTAATTTTGGATTGTTAAGCGAGAGAAGACAAACAAACGGTAGATTAAAAACTCAAAAGTTTAAAATACAAAATGTGTTTTTGGAAATTTGAATTTTGAATATTTCAGGTAAAAATCTTAAAACTCAAAATGTTAAACCTGTTTGGAAAATTGAAATTTTAGATATTTGTGTAAAATATTAAAATTCAACATACCAAATCAGTTTGAGTTTTTGAAAGTTAGATATTTGAACTAACATATCAACATTCTAAAACTCTAAATCGTTTTAGAAATTTGAATTGTTAAGTGTTACACGGACCCTCAAAAACCTAAACTTTCAAATTTCCAAACAGGTTTAACATTTTGAGCTTTTAGATTTTTACATAAAATATTTAAAATTCAAATTTCCCAAAACAAATTTTGTTTTTTAAACTTTTGAGTTTTTAATCTACCGTTTGTTTAGAAAGTTTACGCTTAACAATCTAAAATTAGATAACATTTTCGTCTTTTGATTATTCAAAATTTACTACAAGCTTCCAACTTTCAAATGCTTTAGATTTTTAGAAATTTATAATTTTGATTTAAAAACTCAACTTTTAAAAACACTTTTGTACATTTTGAGTTTTAGCGCACCCGAGCTGAAGGCTCAAGTAAGCTTTTCTGATCACATTTTGTCCGGCGTCCGTCTGTCTAGCTGTCCAGCTGTTCGTCTGTCTGTAAACTTTTCACATTTTCGACTTCTTCTCAAGAACCGCTGGGCCAATTTCAACCAAACTTGCCACAAAGCATCCCTAGGTGAAGGGGATTCAAGTTTGTTCAAATGAAGGGCCATGCCCTCATTCAAGGGGAGATAATTGGGAATTAATGAAAATTTGGTGGCATTTAAAAAAAAAAATTCTTCTCAAGAACCACTGTGCCAGGAAAAATGAAACTTATGGGGAAACATCCTCAGGTAGTGTAGATTCAGGTTTGTTCAAATCATGACCCCGGGGGTAGGGCGGGGGCATAATGGCCGACCAAAGTTTTACATATAAATATATAGGAAAATTCTTTAAAAATCTTCTTCTCGAGAATAACAAAGCCATAATTGATCATATTTATATGGAAGCATTCTCAGGTGGTGTAGATTCAAGTTTGTTCAAATCATGACCCCCGGGGGTAGAGCGGGGCCACAATGGCAGATCAAAGTTTTACATAGACATATATTAAAATTCTTTAAAATCATATTTGGATATATCAGCAAAGCCATGATTGGTCATAAGACTACTTTTGGATTTAAACTTTACATGATAAACCAATTTCTACTTTTTCCTAGCAACAGTGCTCAGGTGAGCGATGTGGCACATGGGCCTTTTGTTAGAATTTTACTTCAAATATCCAAAATATTAAATTCCATACCTGGTTTAAATTTTGGATATTTAAAGTAAAATTCTAAAACTCAAAGTGTTAAGTTGAACCAAATTTGAACCAAATTTCTAAATTTTTAAAAATCTTAAATGTTTTAAAGTTGAAGTTTAGAAGTTTGAAGCTAATTTCAAATGATCAAAAGACAAAAATATTACCGAAATTTAGATTGTTAAGTGTAAACTTTCTGAACAAATGGTATGTGACTGTTGAGGCCATTGAGCCTTTTGTTACACCTGTTTCATATTTGGATATTTTACTTGAAAATAACGTAAATGGCAATCTAACAACCAAGCTCTATGATAAACGTGATGACTTTAACTTTTAAATAGTCCACTTCACTTACTTATGCAGCAATATACCTTTTATCATCTGCATACGGAGCTTATATACATCTCAGTTGATTCGACACGCAAGAAAATGCTCTACGTAGGAACAGTTTCTAAAACGTGGTAAATTATTGACAAACAAGTTGATGAAACAGGAATATCAACAGTCTCGTTTAAAGTACATTGCAATTATTTTGGACGGTCTGTGGTAGATACAATGACCTTGTCAGCAAATATAATTTATTATTGAGTCAAATGTAGCCGCAGAACTGTAGCTCTCTGCGTGAGAAAATTCGAAATAAGTCAAATGCTGACTACATGACGTTTTTCATACTAATAGTTAGTCCATTATTTACACACTGACTTGACGACGGATTTTCCCGTTATTTCAATGATACCTGATCCCATCTCTGATGTTTTAGAGGTCCGTGTTTGCTCTGCTCCTAATTTGTATTATTTTAAGGATTTTTGATCTTGAATACTGTTTGTTATCTCCATATTTTACATTACAAATGAAATAGTAGAGTGTCCGTATGGCAGCTTATGGCGGAGGTCGAAGTTTTTCAAATACAATTTAAAGTCAAAACAAAGATTTATTTCCGAAACAAGTGTCTGTGGTATATGTATGCGGCCTGAGAAAAGTTAGAGAACCTTAAACTTGTTCATGCTTTTTATGCGCCCGGATCGATAGATCCAGGGCATATATTGTTTTTGTCCTGTCTGTCTGTTTGTTTGTTTGTCTGTTGTCAACTTTAACCTTCACCATAACTTTTAAACCGTGAGAGAGACTTCATATTTGGTATGCATACTCCACTAATTAAGTTCTTTCAAATGACACCAAGGTCAATGACCTTGTGACCTTAACTGTGGCCTAAATGCTAAAAAAAACTTTTTTTCTGCAAACTTTAACCTTCGCCATAGCTTTGGAACCATGAAATATAGAGACTTCATATTTAGTATGCATAGTCCACTAATCAGGTTCTTCTAAATGACACCAAGGTTAATGGCTTTGTCAATGTGACCTTGACTGTGACCTATATGCTAAAAATAGCTTTTTTGAACCCTCACTATAACTTTTGAACCATGAGAGATTGAGATTTCATATTTAGTACGCATACACCAATCAATCAAGCTCTTTCAAATGACACCAAGGTCAATGACCTTGTGACCTTGACTGTGACCTTAATGCTAAAAATAGCTTTTTCCGAACTTTGTTGCCGCCGGGCGCAAAGTGTTTCACTAACACATTTGAGATATGGCCATATTTTGGAAACTAGAGATGGCACCATCACCATTTTTTGAGAAAAGTTAGAGAACTCAAAATTTCAGACCCCAGGATAACTTGTGTCCCCGATGCGATGTTTATTTGAATAGTTTTATATTAGGGCTTACACACTATCACCATTTTTTATAGAAGTGGTATCTGAATACCCCACCTTCAAAATTTGACACACATGTTAAAATTTTGAATTGGAACTGCGTCTAGAACGCAGGTGCGAATTGCGAACTGCATTCTAAAATCTGAACGCCCGGACGCTATAGGTATTCTACCCGCCTTGTTCCCTCATCTTCTTTATGGGCAAGGTTAAAGTTTTTGTTGACAGACAGCTATATAGACAGACAGATAGAAACACAGACAGACGGACGGACAGGGCAAAAGTTATATACACCCGAATCTTCGATTACGGGGCATAAAAATAAAAAACAAAACAAAATGTATGGTGGTTGACGGGAGGGGGATCAAAGTATATTGTAATATACTTTGTTATATTATAATTGTGAACTACCTTTACATCTATGATGCACAAGCAAATTCAAAAAATGAGATGTTATTTTTTATGACATATTGTGTCTTATATGAACACCCTATCATATGTCATTTATTTACTCTTACCATTCAAAAGTTATGGTCAAGGTTAAAGTTTTTTCATAAGTACGTAAATCTCCAAGGTCAAGGTCAAAAGGTCAAAGTTTGTTGGTATCCATGAAAGGTCTTGCTACAAAAAATACATATGTGAAATATGAAAGTCCTAGTGTCTACCGTTCAAAAGTTGTGGCAAAGGTCAAAGTTTTTGAAAAAAAGGTCAAACTCCAAGGTCAAGGTGAAAGGGTCAAAGTTCTTGATATCCAATGAAAGGTCTTGTCACAATTTAGGATTACATATGTGAAGTACGAAAGCCCTAGCCCTTACCGTTCAAGAGTTATGATCAAGATTAAAGTTTTTTCATAAGTACGTAAATCTCCAAGGTCAAAGTTTGCTGATATCTAATGAACGGTCTTGCTACAAAGAATACATATGTGAAATATGAAAATCCTAGTGTCTACCGTTCAAAAGTTGTGGCCAAGGTCAAAGTTTTTGAAATGAAGGTCGAACTCCAAGGTCGAGGTGAAAAGGTCAAAGTTCTTGGTATCCAATGAAAGGTCTTGTCACAAGGATTACGAAAGCCCTAGCCCTTACCGTTCAAAAGTTATGATCAAGGTAAAAGTTTTTTCATAAGTACGTAAATCTCCAAGGTCAAAAGGTCAAACTTTGTTGGTATCTAATGAAAGGTCTTGCTACAAAGAATACATATGTGAAATATGAAAGTCATAGTATCTGCCGTTCAAAATATGTGACCAAGGTTAAAGCTTTTGAAAAGCAATTAAAACTCCAAGGTCAAGGTCAAAAGTCAAAGTTCTTGGTATCCAATGAAAGGTCTTCTACCAAGGATTACATATCTGAAGTATGAAAGCCCTAGCCCTTATCACTTAAAAGTTATGGTCAAGGTTAAAGTTTTTTTCATAAGTACTTAAATCTCCAAGGTCAAGTTCAAAAGGTCAAAGTTTGTTGGTATCCATGAAAGGTCTTGCTACAAAGAATACATATGTGAAATATGAAAGTCCTAGTACCTTTGATTCAAAAATTATGGCCAAAGTAAAAGTTTGGACTTTTTGTGTTAAAGAGGATTAGACTCCAAGGTCAAGGTCAAAAGGTCAAATTTGGTGGTACCCAAAGAAAAGTCTTGTCACAAGGAATGTACATGTGAAATATGAAAGTCATAGCTCCACTAAATTAAAAGTTATGGACAAGGTTAAAGTTTTTGTGACGGAAAGACTGACAGACTGACGGACAGACGAATAAGATTTAATGTCCACTCGCTTTCGCGAAAGCGGGGGACAATAATGTTTGTTTGAAGAATTGTGAATTTTAAGGCCCTTGGGTCAGGGGTACAGTGTTAGGTTGGGGCTCTAATTATTATATACTGAAAATGAATCAATTCTTTGATATCTGCTGCACACATTTAAGATGAGGGAGGGTGCGTTTTCCAGAATTGTGAATTGTGTGGCTCCAGGGTGAGGGGTTCCTGTGGAATGGGGCACTACTGTTCATTGCTGAATATTACCGATTAGGTTAAATGCATTTTTTGTTTCCCTACTCTGCCTGTGGGTATTAAGTAACCAAGCTATATAAGCATGCTACATGTAGGTGTATAGTTATGATAAGCAATGGTGCCTGACCATCTTTAAATATTGTTCTTGTCATGGTCTCTGATTTAAAATATGAATCAAATTCAATGGTTGAAAAGTTCTTGCGTATGCATGGTGACCTATAAGGCCCTTGGGTCTCTTTTTCCCCATGTAACCTACAATTATATTCACAATACAGCACAAAGGGAGATAACCCTTAAATGCTTCTTGAACATTAAAAGCAATATCATACCCATGTGTAAGGTAATAGGAAAACTCCTGCAAATAAAATGTACTACAGATGATAACATAATCAGAATATAAAACTCGTAACTTAAAATATATGCATACTAAGTATTAAATATTCAGGACAATGTCCGACTATAAAATACAAAATCTTTAGAGCTATAATAACGTATAAAAATCTGAATTTTAAAAACTCTTCTACTGTGCAACAGTGCCATGAAAATTACTATATGATATCCCCGTCTTTCATATGAATATCATGGCAGTTTCCATGTTTTGCTATGGGAAACCTAAAGTATGTGACGGATGAAAAAGTTAAATAGGAGCTATAGGTGCACAATCGTAATATGAAGTAAAGATTCTGTAAAAGTCTCATCAAATTTTATTCAGTGGTATGAGAAGAGTTCCGGATAAGAGATGGGTATCTCAAAGCGTGACAGACGGACGTACAGACAGCTAGACGGACGAACGGACATCACGATTACAATATACCCTCCCACTTTTCAAGCGGGGGTATAATAAATATAAGCTTACTGGAACGTGAAGAAACTGCACAGTCAGTAGATTATTAAATATGTGTGGCAAATCTACAAACTATCTGCATAAAGAGTGAAATCCAGAATATCAGGAATGTTTGGATGAAAATAACACAACATCATTTTACTATGGGTTAACAAGATGTGTTTGTGAAATACTCTGCGCCCGGTGGCAACAAAGTTCAAAAAAACTATTTTAAGCAATAGAGGTCACAGTCAAGGTCACAAAGTTATTGACTTTGGTGTCATTTGAAAGAACTTAATTAGTGGAGTATGCATATCAAATATGAAGTCTATCTCCTATGGTTCAAACGTCATTGCAAAAGTTCGAAAAAGCTATTTTTAGCATATAGGTCACAGTCAAGGTCACAAGGTAATTGACCTTGGTGTCATTTAAAGGAAATTAATGAGTGGAGTGTGCATACCAAATATAACAACTTTATCTCCTATGGTTCAAAAGTTATGGCGAAATTTTAAATTATGCTATTTTTAGCATATAGGTCACAGTCAAGGTCACTAGATCATTTACTTGGTGTCATTTGAAAGAACTTAATCAGTGAAGTATGTATACCAAATAAAAAAATCTCCATCTCCAATGGTTCAAAAGTTATATGGCGAAGGTTAAATTTGTTGACAACAGACGGACAAACAGGACAAAAAATATATACGCCTGAAATCTATCGATTCTGGCGCATAAAAATTCATTTCCAAAACAAGTGCCTGTGTTGTATGTATGCAGCCTGAGAAAAGACGGTTAGAGAACCTTAAATTTAATTGTTCATTATAATTTACGAATATAAATTAATCTAATTTGTCTTCATGCCATCGATATATCACAGTGGAAATAAGAGGTCCATGGTGGTATTCAAAGAAAGGTCTTGTCACAAGAATTACACCTGCGAAATATGAAAGCCATAGTCCCGCCCAGTCAGAAGTCAAGGGCAAGGGTCAAGTTTTGCGGACAAACAGACAGACAGACGGACGGACAGGGCAAAAACTATACCCCCGATACTTCGATTACGGGGGCATGAAAAATTCTGAAATTATACATATTATAATATAGGTTTGTTTCAGAGGGCTTCATGTGTCGGGAGCGTCTAAATCCGCGCCCGATTAAGGTAATCCGATCCTCGGGTTCTGAAAATCAGGCATGGAGTAGTTAAAAATGCTCACAGAGATGTCTCTAAATTCTCAAAGTCATACATGTATGTATTAACCCATGGAGTTTCTTCTAACTTCATCTTGGAAGTTTTTCATATTATATAAGGAAAATTATTAAATCTTAAGTAAATTTTATATGAACAAACAATTTTTTTGTATTTAATTGATCAATAAATACATTTTAGGAATAAAAATTAAAGGTATCCAGGCTTTTAAAGAAGATTTCATGATTTCTGTACTTATTCGGTACTTTGGTTTCTCCTGTTTACTTTCATCATTTTATAATGCATAGTGTTTGAAGAGTTTCCTATCAAAGAAAACACCACAAATCACTTCTAATTTCAAATCATGCTTATTGGTAACTAAGGCTAGATTAAAAGAACGTTAACTTTGATTTCTTTAAATATGTAAGTTTTACTTACTTTTATGAGTTCGAGGTAGAACATCAACTTTTTAAATATCGTTTATAAAAACTTTAAACAACCTCAGGCGCGGATCCAGGATTTGGAGTTAGAGGGGGCGCCAAAATTAGGCAAGGGGTCTGGGGGCCGCCTTGAGGCATTCATTTACAGGGCAAAATTTTTACAGGGGGAAAGCCCCATCTAGAGATTTTGTAGGGTAAAAATGGGGTTTTTGACTTTAACTTTGACAAAAAATACAAAAAAATTCATGAACCTTGAATAATACTAAGAGCATACAATAAAAATTCTTGCATGAAAAGATTCAATTTCAAGCTTTATTTTTATACTTTTTGATTTAGATTATAAATTAAAGAGTTATCCTTACTGGCTGATTCAATACTACTTGGAAAACCCCTCTGTATTTTTAGAAATATCGCCACGTGGAACCTTGCTGGCCTCAAATATAATGAAATGCACCACTCCACTCTGTCTCTTTCATAACTTGAGTAATTCGGTGAGTGAACGGATCGAGTGTTAGCGTTAGGATCATGATATATATTTATATATCAGAAGTGCTCGCTTTAATCTACCTATTAAAAAACCTGAGCCAGATTGAACATGTTGAAAATATTTCATCTTTGACACTGTGTATATCTAGAACGGAAGTTTCACGTGTTCATATTGAAACGAAAGTGCCAGAATTTTTACGACGAAATGCTGTTTTTCAAGTTTAATATGTTACTTTGGAATAAAATTATGATTTGGAAGAAATGACATGTTCATTTAATTCTTTATTGGTGTCTCTTTGGATTTGTTCATGTTTTACTTCTACCCGTATCTAAGTGTTCAGTAGAAAAAAAAAAGGTTGGTTCCCAAGATACGTGTTTACACAGGAAAAAAAATAAAAATAAAGAAATGGCTAAGATTTTACTGATTTTCACTTTATTTTTAGTTTAGATACGTGTTTAAGAAATTAAGCAGACGATACTAATAGTATTTTCTACAGCCTACCTCCAAATCAATTTTCAAAAGTTAAACATATTTGAATATTTTTTTTCATAATTATATACAGATATTTCTCAGGTGAATTTTCATATGATACGTGCTTCTATATTTGGGAAAAAATGGAGATATGGAGACATGAGATACCCCGGTAACTATTTAAGTTTGGTAAAATTGCGTTTTTTTTAACTATAGAAATCAACGGAAAATATCCCCTTACTTTATGAACTTATATCACAAATTCACACCAAAGCTTTCGTTGTTTCAGCTGGTGGTGGTGGTGGTGGGGGGGGGGGGGGGGGGTATGTTTGTATTGTAAGCACTTCAAGCTCACTACAGTTAATGATACACTCTCAAAGTCCATGTTTTGCTCTGGGAGACCCGAAATAAGTGTCAGATCAAAAAGCAAAAAAGGAGGTGCACAATAGCATTATGTAATAAAGAATCTGCGAAAGTATCATTAAATTTTATTCATGCAGTTGTATAGGTAAGGAGGAGTTGTGGATTACAAATGACAATGTGTACCCTTCGATCCATATTATAGAAAATTGACAGTGTCACTGTTTTGCTATGGGAAAACCGAAATATGTTTCCGATCAAGAAGTGAAATAACTGAGGTGTACAATGACGCCATGTGAAAAACTCTCTGTGAAAGTCTCATTAAATTTCATTCAATGGAATAAGAGGTGTTGCGGATAAGAGATGGGTACCCCAAAGTGTAATATACAGACGGTCGTGCAGACGGACGGACATCCCGATCACTACATGTATAAACCCTCCCACTCCCGTTTCAAGCATTGCCGGGGGGATGATAAATAATATCTTTTGTCAGTATTTTACGCGGGTAAGTTAAACTGAAAGTTTTAAATCCCATCCTCGCAAAATGTCAACACACTCAGGACCCCTGGCTTGCGAGGATCTTTTTATCCATTTCCATACGTTTTTTGAAAATATGACGATTTCAATGGATAAACTTGTCTACCCCCTTCGAATTCTGAAAAGAGTCGTGTTTGCCATTGGTTTTAAAGTTATTAATTAATATCGATCCAGACTTTTTAATGAAAGATTAACGAAAAAAGTTTTTATCAGCTATCAGTTTTAAAATATCTTTATAGCTTAATAATATTGGCAGCTTTTTTGAAATAGTGAACAGTGGCGTAGTCACAAACTTAAAAGTGGGGGGGGGGGGCTCAAGTCCAGAAATTCTTTGACAAGCAAAAAAAAAAAAAAAAAAAAAAAAAAAACTTAAAAGTGAGGGGGCTCAAGTCCAGAAATTCTTTGACAAGCAAAAAAAAAAAAAAAAAAAAAAAAAAACTTAAAAGTGGGGGGCTCAGGTCCAGAAATTCTTTGACAAGCAAAATAATAAAAAAAAAATTATAAGTTCCCCTACTCGAAAATCCTATCGTTGGGGGGGGGGGGGGGGGGGGGGGGGGGGGGGGGGGGGGGGGGGGGGGGGGGTGTGGCCAACTTTTTTTTTCAAAGGCAAGTTACTTTCAATTTCAATTTTTCTACACAATTTTGTATTAATATTATTCCAAAATAGCTGTGATTTTGTTCTTCATTAAAAAGTGGGGGGGGGGGCACAGTTCATATGTTGCCCCCCCCCAGATCTGAAAGTGGGGGGGGGGGGGCTAGTGCCCCCGCTGCCCCCCCCCCCCCCCCTGTGACTACGCCTATGGTGAATACAGATTCATCATATATGTTTCCTTTAAAACTATCCTATATGTTACATCATATATTTTAAAATAAGAACGTTAAGTACCGGTAGAGCAAGATGTGGCGTTATTCCTTATCGCATAGAAATTGGTCGTTATAACAATGCATGAACTGAAAGAAGGTGTTTCTGTTAAACTCTTCTGTCGAAAATGAAAAACATTTCTGTTTAAACTGTTGAATTTCTGCTTATATAAGGAAATAACCTTCTCGTATTTAAATGAAAATTTGTCGAAAATAAATCCTTAATATGCAATATAAGATTTTTTATCATTATTAAGATGTTTGTTAAATTGAAAGACGAACATATTCATTGTAAATGCAGCCCGAATACTACGATGGCCGATATCAGCCTGTCTAAAATAAAATGACACGACCTATAATGTATCACAAATGTGCAAATAGGCTCCTGATGATGGCGTACTGAGTATTTGAAGCTAATTAATATACTATGAAAATCTTATACCTCGTGTATATCAGTTCACACCGCCGAAACACTAGATTCGAGATAGAGTCAAGTGATTTGAGGGACCTGGCTGATGGGAGCCACTTTCTTTGAAAATGTAACAAATAAGTTCAGAAAAATCGTTTATGTAATAGATGTAATTCTAACAACATAGATGATGAAACTCATTTTTTAATAACATGTAAAAAATTTGATCATCAAAGAAAAGAAATGTTTCAGTTAATTAATCATCAATTTCCACTATTTTCAGCTTTAGATGATAAACAAAAACTTTATTGGTTACTCAATACAGAAGATAAGGAAACTCTTAATTTTGTGGGCAAATTTATAAATAATAACATGTTATAGTAGCATTAGTCTTTTACACATACATGCATATTTAATGTATTCCTTTTAGACAGGATTATTGTTGAAATGATTTATGTCAATTACTAATTGTATAATTGTTTTGCTATTCATTGGCTTATCTTTCCCTTATTATCATACTTGTCTGTTATGGGCTCTAAATTAGAAATAAAATGTTCCGTCTGTCATACTTTAATTGATATTTCCCACGCGTCCTTTACGATGGAACCATTATCTTTTACTTATTGCGTTCAGGTTATCAAAAGTTAAGAAATGCTTATTATAATTTTAAATAAAAAGAATTTTAATTGTAGTGACAAATTTTTTTTTATAAGGGACCTGTATACTATGTAATTGTTAGTATATAGGTCCCTGCAGCTATAGATTTTTTTGTCAACTTTTAAGAATTGTACATACATGTATATTTTGTCAACTTTCTATATTATGTACATGTACAAACTTCAAGAAATGTACATGTACAAAAGACAAAATTATGGGTCGTGTAATTTTATTTTAGACAGACTAATATCGGCCATCGTAGAAAACTTGAAAAATGCGTATTTTTAGGTCACCTGAGTCACTCAGGTGACCTATTGCTATCTGTTTTTGTCCGTCGTCGTCTGTCGTACGTCGTTCGTCGTCAATCGGTCGTAAACTTTTGAACATTTTCAGCTTCTTCTCTGCAACCACTGAACCAATTTCAACCAAATTTGGCACAAAGCATCTATGGGTGAAGGGGAACAAAAATTGTGAATTTCATGATCCCTGCCCCCCTGGGGCCTTAGGGGTGGGGCCAAAACCACTAAAATTAATGCAATCTTCAAAAATCTTCTTCTTTACTCCTGGACATCAAGCAGTCAAACTGTTTGCATGATTGTAATCAGCATTGAGTCCTTTACCAAAATTGTGAAATTCATGGCCCTGGGGTCAGGGGTTCTTGTACTAGGGCGGGGCTAAATAAGTATATAGTGAAAATGCATTATTTCTTTGAAAATCTTCTTCTCTGCTCCTGGGTATTAAATAAACTAACTAAGTACATAGTTATGATGAGCAAGAGTGCCTCTACCAAAATTGTGAATTTTATGGCCCCAGGGTCAGGGGTTCTGGTGTCAGGGCGGGGCTCTATTGATTATATAGAGGAAATACATGAATTCTTTGAAAATCTTCTTCTTTACTCCTGGGTATTAAATAAACTAACTAAGTATATAGTTATGCTGAGCAAGAGTGCCTCTACCAAAATTGTGAATTTTATGGCCCCAGGGTCAGGGGTTCTGGTGTTAGGACGGGGCTCTATTGATTATGTAGTGAAAATACATGAATTCTTTGAAAATCTTCTTCTCTGCTCCTAGATTTTATATAATTTAACTAAGTACAAAGTTATGATGAGCAAGAGTGCCTCTACTAAAATCGTGAATTTTATGGCCCCAGGGTCAGGGGTTCTGGTGTCAGGGTGGGGCTCTATTGATTATATAGAGGAAATACATGAATTCTTTGAAAATCTTCTTCTTTACTCCTGGGTATTAAATAAACTAACTACGTACATAGTTATGATGAACAAGAGTGCCTCTGCCAAAATTGTGAATTTTATGGCCCCAGGGTTAGGGATTCTGGTGTTAGGGCAGGGCTGTATTGATTATACATGTATAGTGAAAAAACATTAAATCTTTGAATATTTTCTTCTTTGCTCCTAGGTTTTAAGCAAATGAATTACCTATATAGTTATGAGCAATCCCTAATCTTCAAGAATTGTAAATTTCAAGGCACCAGGGTCAGTTGTACCATAGTGGGGGGGGGGGGGGGGGGAGGCTGTAATTAGGTACTGAAAATGAATGAATTGTTTGAAATGTGCTCCTTGGTATTAATCAAATATTTTTGAAAAGCAAGTATGCCTTTCCAAAAATAGTGCAATGTGTGGATCTAGGCCTAAGAGTCAAGGGTTCATGTGTGGTAGCGGCACTACTGATTATTGCTGAATATTACTGATTAGTTGAAATGCATTTTTTGTTCGCCTACCCTGCCTATGGGTATAAAGTAACCAAACTAAGGAACTGCTAAGTGTATAGTTATGATGACCAAATTGTAAATGCTATAGCATCTGGCTTAAAACATGGATCAAATTCAGTCACTTAGAAGTTGTTTAATAATGCTCAGGTGACCTATAAGGCCCAGGGGCCTCTTGTTTATTACATCGGGATCGGATTACCAGTTGGCACTTTTCGGCTAATCACACGCAATCGGCAATCCTCGGCTGACTCCGCTACGCTCCATGTGTGAGGTACGAGTCATCCGAGGAACTCCGATTGAATCACACGAGGAGCTCCGAATGATCATAGCCTGGTCCCCTGTCTGACGCGGAGTTTACGAAGCAAAATAGGGACAGGGAACCAGACTACGAATGATCAGTGTTCATAGACTGGTACTCTGACATTGGTTTAACGGAGCGCCCTGAAAAACCTACAGGAATCAAGGGCAGAGGACCAGTTATACAGAACTTTGTTTACATTTTTTAAAACTAGGGCAAATTTAAGATAATTTTTTTTGCAACTGCAAACGCAGTGTGCAAAAACTTACATCGTAAAATGCAACTAAAACTACAGTAACAGGCAGGTAAGTACATGTACATGTAGGCACCATCAAGTTGAAAAGTTATTTTCAACATGCAAAACAGAATGTAGGCCAGATCTGGATTTGCTCGTATAATTTCCTGCCTTATATCTATATATTTATTAGTATAAATTAAAAGACCAACAAAAGAAATGTTAAGTACATCTATCTAACAGTTTCACTGTTGACAGAGATGCCAGTCCGATATCGAATTCGATCATAGACTGCAACATCACTGCAGAATCAAAATGCAGCACAATCTCTTTAAGCAATATAGCTTTATCATGTTTATTAAGCTATTCAATATAGCTTGATAAAGCTATTGATATGCATATTCACATTAATATTCATATATGTACTTATGGGCTGTCAAATATATACAACCTAAATCAAAGAAAGTCCTATAACATTGCAGCTGTTGAATATGTTTAAGCAAAAGATGTTTTTTAAATCTATTGTTTGAGTAACTGGACACTACCCTTTGTGCACTGAAGTATGATTGCTTCCCATTGTGATGAGCTGTTAGCAATCAATTATCTTGTTTGCCCTACCTGACCTTCTTCTTCTTCTGTAAGTGCATCCCCCGATATTCGAGTATACGTCGCACTATGGCTTAAAAGGCGCAATCATGACACACAGGGTGCTGTATTTACAATTAAAAACAACTTATTTATAGGAACTATACTGTTTCCAGGCTCTGCTTGAAGGCTTCAAGCGAATTTACCTGGGACATTGCAGCTGTGAGCGTGTTCCAAAGCCTGATGCTGCTGGGGAAGAAGGAGTACTGTTAGGGTTGTAATCTGGCATGTGGGATGAGGAACTTTGCTGTATGGCCTCCTTTATAATATTTCATTCTTCAAGAAATAATTGTGTGGTCAATCATCAATAGCCCCAAAACTTTTAGAACTTTGAGTACAAAGTCTCTCAAGGAGATGCAATTAGATCTAGATGAATGATTTTTACATGCATTATTTTCAGTAGAGTTCAAACTTCAAAGTTAGTTGAATATTATCACTGAAAAGGTGCGTCTTTTTGAAAATGCTGAGAAAATAAAAGATTCAAGAAAAAAGAGTGATAAAATAGCTTAATCAAGCTATCCTGAAAAGCTTACTAAAGCTATATAGCTAAATCAAGCTATATAGCTCAATCAAGAGATTGTGCTGGGCCTGATAAATCATTTTTTTACTACAAAAATGTTCAGTGAAAAGCTATATGTTGTAATATAATTATATATAAAGAAATTGAGTTGTGAAAACAAAACGAAACCCCACCCCTATTCAAAATAGGATTTTTGGGTTCAGAGATTTATTTTCCTTTCTTTTTAAAAAACTTTCAGGTAATCATACAAGTATTTTTTTTCCCAGGTCGTGTTTTTCAGAATGTGAGGAAATTGATGCACTTCATGACATCATAATGCATTGACTAGCGAGAAAATTACGCCATTTTTGATAGACATGCAATCACCAAAGGTCTAAATGATATTTAATGCATTGCTAACTAAAATCAAGCAGTTTCAGTTTTTCAGAAATTCACAGGGCCAAAAAAGCCAATAGGTGAAACTTGTTCTTAAAAAAAAAATTCAAGACAATTAAATCAAATTGAAATTCTTATCCAGTTGATAAGAGCTGTTCAATGGCATCAAAATTTTCACCTTGACCTTTCTTTTGATCTTGACCTCATTTTTCTCAAGTTAGTGTTTCTGTAAGTTAAAAAACAAGATATTTTTATGCCCTGCTATGAATATGGCTGGGGCATATAGTGTCTGTCATGACTGTCTTCCATCCTTTCATCGCACTTTGCATATAGCTTTGAAACTGAGCTCTGAACTCAGAAAAGTTAGGTCAAGGTCAAAGGAAAAATCAAAGCTCAGTTTCAAGGAAACTATCCAAGATACTAGTAATTTCATTAAACTTCATATGCTGATAGATACTGATGAGAGCAATGCAACTGCATCAACATTGTTTGACCCTGACCTTTCCTTTGAAATTGTCCTTACTTTTCTTAAAGTTGAGTTTAGCTCAGTTTTATGATATTGTTGAAGAAAATGTGATCAAACTTTATTTGTTGATACATACTGTTGTAAGCTATTCAACTGCATCAATATTTTTGACCTTGACTTTTCCTTTGTCCTTGACTTCATTTTCCTTTAGATTAGTGGTAAGCTCATATTTAATGAAACTATTCAAGATATTTTTATCATACATCATATGCTTATATATATATACTGTTGTAAGCTTTTTAATTGCATCAACATTTTTAGCTCTTCTGAGCCAAAGGCTCAAAGAGCTAATGCTATGGCCATTTGTGCGGTGTGCATCGTGCGGTGTGAGGTGTGCGTTAACTTTTTAGAATATGTGCCATAACTCAAGAACCCCGTGACCAATCAGTGTCAAATTTGTCACAGGGTATCCTTGGCCCAAGGGCTACCATTTATACTAAAATAAGGGTTGGGACCCTAAAACAAGGGGAGATAACCAGGAAAACAAAACCAAAAGTACTGGTTGCAAAAAAATCTTCTTCTCCAGAACCACCTGGCAGATTTTCACCAAACTTACATACAATGATCAGGATATGTTGAAGATTAAAAATTGTTCAAGGCATGACCCTGGGGCAAAGGGCGTGGTCTCAAGGTCACTTCAAAGTTGACCTAAATTTACAATTAATAAAAATGTCTATATTTTGCTTACTATAAGGACTAGGATCATCAAATCTTGTAAGTTGATGCATCTCAGGACTTCACATCATGTTAACTCAAAAGTAGGTCACGGTGACCTACTTTTTTAATTTTGCAGGCATTTGTTTTCAAATTGATTTGAAGGCATATTTAGGACACTTTAAGGCCTATGACCATCAAACTTTGTCAGTTGATGCATCTTGGGTCCTTGAACATCGTCAACTTAAAAGTAGGTCACCGTGACCTACTTTTTGAACTTTATGACTTATTCTTTTTAAAACATTTCATCCCATTATTTCAGACACTGAGAGGGTTAGAATCATCAAATCTTGTAAGTTGCTGCATCTTGGGACCTTAAAACATATTTAAATAAAAGTAGGTCACTGTGACCTACTTTTAGAATTTTGCAGGCATTTGTTTTCAAATTGTTTAAAAGGCATATTTTGATTACCTTCAGACCAATGATCATCAAACTTGGTCAGCTGATGCATCTTGGGACTCTGAAAAATGTCGACCAAAATGTAGGTCACTGTGACCTACTTTCGACATTTTATGGCTATATTTCAGTATCTCAGGTATTTATTGGCTTAGAATCATCAAACTTTGTGAGTTGATGCATCTTGGGTTTTCGGAGAGTGACGACCAAAAATTAGGTCACAGTGACCTACTTTCAATATTTTATGGCTATATTTATGTATCTCCAGTACTTATCGGCTTACAATCATCAAACTTTGTCAGTTGATGCATCTTGGGTTTTTGGAGAATGTCGACCAAAAAGTAGGTCACGGTGACCTACTTTTGACATTTAATGGCTATATTTATGTATTTCTGGTACTTATCGGTTTAGAATCATCAAACTTTGTTAGTTTATGCCTCTTGGGTTTTCAGAGAATGTTGACCAAAAAGTAGGTCACAGTGACCTACTTTTGAATATCTCAGGTATTTATTGGCTTAGAATCATCAATCTTTGTCAGTTGATGCATCTTGGGTTTTCCAAGAATTGTCAAGGTGACCTACTTTTGAATATCTTAAATACATATTGGCTTAGAATCTTCAATCTTAGTTTGTCTATTAATGCATCGTGAGTCCTCAGAAAACTTCAATCTTAAAGTAGGTCACTGTGACCTACTCATGGTTTTTTTTATAGCTTTATTAAAATATCTTCAGTCCTAATTGGCTAAGAATCATCAAACTTTTTATCAGTTGATGCAACTTAGGTTTTAGGATACTTAGGGTTAGAGGCTTCAAATACAAGTGATAGGTTGTACAATTTATCAGAAGAGCGATTCAAGGCCCTTGGGCCTCTTGTTTTTTACCTTGAACTCACTTTTCTTAAATTAGTGTTTAGCTCAGTTTTAAGGAAATCATTAATAATGATTTTTATAAAACTTAATATACTGATACATATTTCTGAGAACTATTCAACTCGGCAGCATCAATAATGTTTGACCATGACCTTTCCTGTGATTTGTCTTAATTTACTTTTTCTAAATCTGCATGTATTTTGCTTAATTTTAAAGAAACCACATTATAAGATAAAATATAATTGTTGCATTACTAAATAAATATACCCTTGGTGGGGCTTTCATATCCTATGGACATGATGGACATTTTTCTAGTTTATCAAACTTCAAATGCTGATACATTTTGAGGAGAGCTATCAAACTAAATCTGCGATGTTTTTGACATTTACGTTTCCTTTGACCTTGACCTCACCTATTCCAAACACTGGTATTTTTTTTAGCTCACCTGAGCCGAAGGCTCAAGTGAGCTTTTCTGATCAGAATTTGTCCGTTGTCTGTCGTCATCGTCCTTGTTGTCGTTGTCGTCGTTGTTGTCGTTAACTTTTCACATTTTCATCTTTTTCTCAAGAACCACTGGGCCAATTTCAACCAAACTTGCCACAAAGTATCCTTGGGTGAAGGGGATTCAAGTTTGTTCAAAAGAAGGGCCACGCCCTTTTCCAAGGGGAGATAATCATGAATTAGAGAAAAATTATTGGCATTTTTAGCTCACCTGAGCCGAAGGCTCAAGTGAGCTTTTCTGATCACATTTTGTTCGGCGTCCGTCTGTCTGTCCGTCTGTCTGTCTGTAAACTTTTCACATTTTCGACTTCTTCTCAAGAACCGCTGGGCCAATTTCAACCAAACTTGCCACAAAGCATCCTTGGGTGAAGGGGATTCAAGTTTATTCAAATGAAGGGCCATGCCCTCATTCAAGGGGAGATAATTGGGAATTAATGAAAATTTAGTGGCATATTTTAAAAATCTTCTTCTCAAGAACCACTGTGCCAGGAAAGATGAAACTTATGGCGAAATATCCTCAGGTAGTGTAGATTCAAGTTTGTTCAAATCATGACCCCTGGGGGTAGGGCGGGGCCAAAATGGCCGACAAAAGTTTTACATAGAAATATATAGGAAAAATCTTTAAAAATCTTCTTTTCAAGAACTACTGGGACAGGAAAGATGAAACGCGTGTGGAATCATCCTCAGGTAGTGTAGATTGAAGTTTGTTCAAGTCATGACCCCTGGGGTAGGGCGGGGCCAAAATGGCCGATCAAAGTTTTACATAGGAATATATAGGGAAACCTTTTTAAATCTTCTTTTCAAGTACTTCAAAGCCAGGATTAGTTATATTTGTATGGAATCATCCTCAGGTAAAGTAGATTCTAGTTCATTCAAATTATGATCCCCTTAAGGGTTAAAATTCAAGCCCCCCGAACTTAAGTTAACTTTCAGGTCTGATCTGATATGTGTTTTTTCCTAGCTGATGTGCTCAGGTGAGCGCTGTGGCCTCTTGTTATGTGTTATATAATCTTAAGCACTGATAAATTAGTGGGTGAGAATTATAAAACTCGGTGTCCAATTTTTTTTCTCTGACGTTCTAAATAACTTTGGACTTTATTATTTTCTGTATATATTAAACTCAAAGAAACTCAAGGTATTTTCTTCAAATTTCATACACTATAGTGATGTAGCATCATTTTTGAAAGGAAAATTTATGTCTTGAGACCCCCCCCCCCTCTCCTAATATTGCGTGCCTGCACTAAAACAAATATCATCTAGCATTTCTTATTAACCCTAGGTGGGTCATTCATGTCATATAGACATATTTCTAGTTTGCTGTACTTGGTTTTGAAATGCGGTTATTAGGGATTATATGGTATATTTAAAAATTTTTTTTTACAAAGTTAATAAAAGAATTTCATTGTTCAGATGTAGATGGCCACCACAGCACATATCTGGCAGAGCTCGGAGTCGTATCGCTGGAATACAGGGGACATACTCGGTCGTGGAGCAACAGCAGTGGTCTACAAAGCCAGAAACTTAGTACGTTATATTTCACTCTAAAAAATTTTCTTCTCTCAAAAGAAAAAAATCAAAATATCATACATGTATTAGGCATTAAAGTTTTATCATTTGTAAACCAGTCAAGCAATCATTTAGATGTTATAGCAAATTCGTTCATAAATACATGTACAGTCAAACTTCATTATCTTGAGCCTGATGGGATTCACAACAGAGAAAAAACTTTGAAATATCTGAGGATTTGAGATATTCAGGATAAAATACTCAAAGAATAAGTGGTTGGGACTTCCAATATTGGAATATGAGATACTGAAGTTTAACTGTTTATAAGACATAACCTGTGGTATCTCTCTGTTGTGCAGAGAGCCAAGTGCATGTTTATGTTACCCTCGCATTGGCTTGAACAGCAATCTTTCAAAATTTTTGATCAATCAAAGAGACTCTTTGTCTCCATTTAATATTTTGCCTATTTGCTTTCCTCATGGGTGAATTCAAAGAAAACAGTATATATAGTTTCTTAAACAGTTCTGTCACTAAGCAAATTAAAAACAGCAAAATTGCTTGCAAGTGTTAACTGTTGAATGGGCAAAAGTAAGAGTGAAAATCACCATGCACATTGTATACAGTAGTTTTATAAATGTTGTAAGACAGTCGGCCAAATTGCGACAACATGGCTGACCAAGGGTCACCTGTTGTAATTTTCGATTTCTCCTTTGTAAATGCAGAAACTATATTAGTAAATATTCCAGTTGTTTATTTAAACCCTGATAATCAAGACATAACATTAACTGCAGACATCATACATGTATTGCATACAAATATATCGAAATACTTCCCAGTAGCAAATAAATTTACATAACAAACTGAATATGCATGAAGATAACATAAAAAAATTAAAGGTAGTTAAGGTACATATTACAGGGTTAAAAGATCAATGATTATTTTATCTACACCATTCTTTTAAAATTATTTTTTTAATCATAAATGTAATTTATTAACATATCTAAACATGGAAATATAATGTACAATAACAGTAAGTTAATAACATTTTAATTTGATTGCAAAATACATCTTGAAAGTCTTTGGCAATATAACATCTTAGCAATGAACAAAATATTTGTCTTATTGAAGGATGATCGGATCATGTAAACATTGTACACAGTGACAAAGTCAGTCGTACCCCACCTTTATAAAACTGCATGACTATTGCTCATGGTGTATATTTAGACAAGTACAAAAAGAAGGCTCATATATTTTTTTTCATAAATATTTTATCATTGCAAGACCATCCAACATGTACATGGTATGATCAGCTGATCAGGGGTTTAAATTATGGTACACACATTTATTTATATATTCTTTCCACTTTAAGACATGCATCAGCTAGGTTAGGCCAAAGTTATTTTATCTTTAGGTTTACGGATTTTTTCAACCAAAATGTCCATTGGGTGGTGACAAAATAAAAATAAAAATAATTTGAAACTTCTTTCAAACGGAACATTGCTTATATCAAAAAACAAAAAACACCACCACCCTTCTTTTGAATTGGTAAAAATTAGAAACATTTCCTGAAATTTGGATAAATTATTTGCAGTAAATGAGAATCAAATAAAAGGAACTAAAAATGATTTTACTGCAGAAGGTTTACTTCAGATCTTATTTTAAATCATTAAAAAAATCTCTTTTTAAATATTAAAGATGTTGATCATAGAATATTGGGAACATGACACATTCATTTTTTTTTCACAAAAAAACTACTAATTTACTTTGATTAAGATTCATAATCTTGTAAACTATATTATATTAATTATCAAGACAAAGTCACAGATTATCTTTACTCCTTTCAGTGAAACCCTACACTGTTGTCTATTTCCTTTTATTAGCATGACCTTATAGCTACTTATAAAGTAGAATGTCAACAACAAGTCATGTATCTGGGACCTATAACCATGAAAACGATCTATTTATCTGGTCATATTGATTTTTTCATTGTTTCATACACTTATCACACAAAATTTAGCATGTGTCTGGGTTTTAGAAATGAAATTCAAGTTATAAAAAAAAACGTACATAGTCTTTGTGTGCAATTTCTACAATTTTTGTCCAGTTTCAACATATTAATTCCTTATTTTTGAATTAGAAGAAAAATATTACCAATGGGAAAAAATAGCGAAGTTATGTCATTGAAACAGCTGATATTTGGTGGTTATTTTTATTTCCATAAAAATCATAGAAGATTACGTTTTTAACAGGACTCTTTGGGAAAAAGAAATATTGCATCTCCCATAGTTTGCTCTTCTTTCATTTTCTCTGAAAAGTTTCTGGACATCGTGCTATCTCCAAGACATTTTAACTGCACTTTGAAAAAAAGACATATGCTTACACGTTTCTGTTTATAGTCACTGAAACGTTTGAAAGAATGAGACGTTTTAATACATGTTTAGGACTCAGACGCATTATAAATATTAAAACCCTGATGATCAAGCATGAATTTTCCGGAAAATTAACGATTTTAGTGGTGATAAAATCCATTATATTTATTTTCTAGACCCTGAAAAAATCGGGTCGGCGGATCCGTAAACCGAAAGATATAAAAACTGTGGCCTTACATACATTTGTAACAGTTAATTATGGCCTTATGACTCATTCCCTTGTTTTAAAAAATTAATATAACTTCCACATCGATCACTATTGACTCAATGTTTGATAGATACATGCTTGATAAAAAAGACAAGGTAAAGAGTTGAATGACTACTTATTCAATCAGTTGATGTCTCACTAGGCAACATGGTAACACTTACAGATATACAGACAATAAAAAGTTTACAGTCACTAGTTGCTAGCTTGATTAATCACAACATTACCTGGTATTTATAATCATAATAAATTAATTGAACAGGTCTACTATCAAATTCATAAATACTTCATAAAATAGAGACATGTACAATGGAATTCAAGTACATGAAGCTAGTACCTAAATAAAATATATCACAAAAAAATTAATCTCTCCAACTTTCTCAGAATTTCTAGGTTTTGCAGTAAATTAAAATTACAATACATGGATTTACTTTATAGAGTTTAATCAATTGTGTGTGTGTGTTTTTTTTTTTAAATTTTGAAACCCTTTAGATTAATATAGAACAACATAGTTTACAATAAATAATACAAAGACAGAAGCATACATGTGTCAAGCTTTAACTGTCAGAATTTTTATTTAATGACGATCGATTCTCAATGGATTGGCTTGCATTATAATATTGTGCATAAGTTTAACCCCTTTAATTATCATGCAAGCCAATCAATTGTTCACATCATGAAATAAAAAAAAAATTAGACATTTATTCCTTAAAAAAAAATCTCTTTTAATTATATGACAAAAGTAGCATTCAAAATATCAGTGAAACAATTAAGTTACAGAAGTTTGTTACATTTTCATGTTAGAGCATGTAACTTAGAAATTAAAGATTTATTATCCTTCCAATGTTCCATTCATGATTGGGCTGTATGAGATAAAAGACAGGAAGTTCTAACACAAAGACTAAGTGTTCAAAGAGTAAAGGGTTAAGGTTAACCCGGTTTACATGCATTGCATAATCATGATAATGTTAAATGCAGTGAAAAAGTGTGATAAAAGGTGTTTTGTATTCCATTGATTCAAGACATACTGATTTCCATATATATCACTTAAATTCTCTTGGTCATTAAAAGTTCTCACTGACCTTCCATACAAAGACTAACATGTGAAAGCATAATCAATGCAGTAAACCAGAGAAATTTAAGCAAGCACGACCATTTTTTTTCCTACAAAAATGTTTATTGTTCATTGAAAATGTACTTGATATCATTTTGAAATAGACATGCTACAATTAAGTAACATTGACTGATTTTCTTGCCTTGAACACAAGATACATGTTGTGTATCACCTTTAAAAAGATTTTAGAGGATTTGAGCATGAATCCCTAAAAAACCTAAGATATAAGATACATGTACAAGACCCAGAATATAATTTTTAAAAATACATGTGTATACTGTATTACTTTGATGAATTTTTTTTATCTCAGTTCATAGGGCAATTTCTTTCACAGCAACAGAATAAATTATTTCATTTACATGTATTTATTTTTTTACATACTGTATATATTTTTTTATTTTTTTTAACACGTACATTATATATTAATTAATCGTCCCTATATTCTCCTTGTTAAAAATTCTTCTATTCTTGAGGACAAAGGATATTTAGATCATTTTATACTATTTTAATTTAATTTTTTTTTACAGACAACAGGGGAGGAATGTGCTGTGAAGCTGTTCCACGACCGAGTCTCCCAGCACTACGCCGCTGTCCCCTACCGAGAACTGGAGTTACTCCAACGCTTAAAACACCGGAACGTAATCTCCATTTATCATATCCAGAGGGAGGTAAAACAACAGTTATACCATCAAAAAGACTATGCCAACAAGAAATATATATAAAGACGTAAAACAACAGTTATACTATACCATCAAAAAAGACTAGGCCAACAAAGATATACAACAATAAAAACAAGAGTTATGTTTACCATCAAAAGAAAATGTGCAAACATAGTTGTACAACACTAAGTGTATAACATAAAAACCAAGAGACATGTGTGCCATCAGGAGAGAATATGCTAACATAGTCAATTAAATTAAAAGTAGATGTTCTGGATCTGCTACCACTGCCGTTTGAGAAAGGTAGCGGATTTGGAACATCTAATTTTAATTAATAGATTGCCAACAAAGTCTGAATTCAGTTGAACTTCGGTATTTCGTAGACATATATCTTGAATACCATGGATATGTCAAAGTGATTTAGAAGTCCCAACCACATATTCTTTAAGTATTTTACCCTTGATATCTTGAATCCTTGAATATCTCAAAGTTTTTTTCAGTCTGACTGAGATTGAGATAATGAGGTTTGACTTTAGGAAAACAGCAGTTACATATAACTGGAATTTAGATTTAGACTAACACCTCTCTTTTGTTTGTTGAATAATCATATCTAGCAATGTACATTGGATAATTTGTCACATACACAGGAAAAATGTCCACATGTGTTAAACATATGTTTGGTTTCACATGTGTTCAACACATGTTTTATACATGTAATACATGTGTGTAAATAAACACATGTAAAATATGTGTTTCATTTATATGTAAAACATATATAATATACACATGTAATACACCTGTGAGATAATATATATGTTAAACACATGTTTTTCACCACACATGTATAACATGTATTATATATATGTAATATATGTGTGCGAAAATACAGATGAATTATACATGTTTAATTTATATAAAATATATGTGTATTAATATACACATGTTATACACATGTTAAGTTTTATCTCATATGTGTGTGTACATTAATTCAAAAGAATTTGTAAATGTTAGTAAAGTTTTACTTCAAATTGTTTATCCCCCCCCCCCCTTTTCCTTCTAAAAAAAAACTTTCACAATTTTTTTTTCTGTAATAATGCATTTATCAGACAAAATTGATAAAGAATAAATTAATTTTCTTTTCATTTTAAATCTTTTGGGCTTGGCTTACTTCTTGAGTAAAAATAAAAATAATTCCGTATTTGTCTCCGGGCCGGTTTCGTCTTTTATCGGATGAAAATGTACGTCATTTTTGACGTCACTGCTGCAGCAGACGTGCTGGGTGTATTGGAAAGGTAAGTGATCTCCAAACAATTTTTTAAAGACTTTTAATTCATATTGTTTAAATATCATTTCATTATAGTTACAGGCGTATGAACTTTCTATATAACATGTAACGTTAATACTCTTATCATTGTGACTTGTCATGCATTTCGTAAACCTAACGATAGTGATCTGTAAGTAATTTTGGAGAAAAATGTTTCTGAATGAATGTAAGTGGTTAAATTACATGTTAGGCTAAAGGCATTACTATTTTTTTTATAATTTGTATACAGGTAAGTAATTTTGGATAAATTTGTTTCTGAATGAACGTAAACATTACATGTTAGGCTATTTTTTAAAGGCAATAGGCCTATTGGTTTTCCTTTTGTTACGTAACTGATATGAAAGTGAAAGTAGAAACCTTGAAACCATTGTGACTGTCAGTTGGTCACAGTGTTCAACAGTTGGTGTTTACGTATGTTGAGATGGCTGTCAAGTCGATTCTTTCATCAACTTAATAACAAGTGTTTGTTTTTATGGCCTATAGATGCATGCAGTAACTTGAGTTCAGTGTCACAGTGCTGCGTCTAAAAAGCCCAAAGCTGATACGACTGGCGATTGATCCTAAAGCTGATTTGACAGATGATTGCATCATCACAATATTAAAGGTAAAAATAAATAATTGCAAGAAAAACCAAAGTAAACATCTGTAATGACTCCTTCATCATGTTCATGACAAAATATTTCTTGATAATTTCTTTTTGTTCCTTTATAATTCTACATAGTCATTATATTGTTTGCACGACTTCATAAAAAATAAGTCCAACTCAATGCTACAATAATTTTATTCTACATTATAAAACAGTTTTAATCCAGTGCACTTTTAAAATATGGAAAGTATGAATAGAATTTGCTGGCTTTAAAAGCTATGAAACTGGTACATGTACTGTAAATGACTTCAGGGGGAGGGGGGGGGGTAATTGAATTTTTGAATTTTAGTTAAAAATTAATAATAACAGTGACATCCAACTTTCAAGGTACAAGTACATTTGCATATGTGTTGATTGTTGAAAGTACATCAGCTAGCTAATCCATTGGATATTTACATCTATTATGTACCGGTATTCATTACCTGACATTTATAATTTTTTTCCAACACTAGAGAACATAGTTTCTGGTAAAATGTAAGATATTAATTAAGACTATTAAGAACCTACAAACATGTACTCTCTCTTTTTTGTAGTTGTAGTTTAATTAAGTTTTAGTTATGCTTAGAAGATATCTACTGCGTGAATATTTGTTTTACAGGTTCAATATACAGTCAGCATCTCATAAGAATAAATCCCAAGATCCAAGACTTGCTTAAAAGCTTAATTAAGGTAACTACACACTGTTAAATAAACTTTGTTATATTCTTCCCAACAACGTTTGGGATATTCTGGAATCACACTGTCTGTTTTTCTGCCTGTCTACTTCTCTGTAGTATTTTTTGTCCAAAAATAAAATATTTGTGTCAGAATCTTCTAAATTTTTGGCAATATGAATTAGTAATACTGTTTGAACATTCCAAATTTAATTGTCAAAATCAAAAAAAAAAATGCTTTTTACGACTTTATTATGAATCATATCTTCCAACAGTGTAATTGTCTTGCAAATTACATCATAGGATTCCACAAAACACCTAGTATAACATATAACATTAGTTTTATCTCATATCATATCTGTGTAGGTGAATTGGGCATACTTTTCTTTGCTGAACTTTAATATTACTTGTAAAATTGATTTTGTAATTTAAGAATTGTTTTATTTTTACTTTTGAAATTTTTGTAGAGACCATTCTGTGCCACAAAGAAATTGTTCAGGAAAGGGAGAAATGGTGAATTTGCATTTTGGGTACAGTTCAAAGAGAGTTCAAAATGGTCAAGCTCATGGAAGATCAGAAGGAGGACAACTGAAGAAAACTGAAAGATACAGAAGGAAAAAGAACAAGAAAATATATGAAATAATTATGGAATTGGAAGGATGTACACAATCTTGTCTGCATTTGACCTGTAAAGATTTAATTCCCATTCTTATTTGTATCCTGTAATATCAAATAACTTGATTTTTCATAAATTTACAATAGAGAATACATGACAAATGTTATATGTGATATTTCAATTTTGCTTTTGGACACTTTCATGTCAAATCATATAAGAAGAAGGTACAGTTTCAATACAAATAAAGCCCTATATTTTTCTAAAATATGAAAATGATATAAGAAAGTAAAATTTATTTTTTCTGAAACATAGTAATTCTTTGGAGTAAAAATACACATATGGTTTTTCTCATATGACCTTCTAAATGCTAATTGTGACGTCATTAACTTGTGCATTTTCCCGTATTTTCTTAAAAAGTTGCAGAAGACATCAATTTTCAGTGGAATTTCTTTTAGAAAACATACTCTGCCACCGTCGCCCGGAAAGATTTTGAGATATGTGATTTTTCATAGCTGTCTGCATTATATATCCAAAAATTAAAGCGGGCGACGGTGGCAGACACTATTTTCTAAAGTAAAATTAGCAGAAAAACAAGTCATTTTGAAGCCTTTCTGCATTAAACTTAAAAATGTACCAAATTAATGACGTCATATTTCAAGAAAGGCTCTTCTTCATGGCATATTCTCTAATGATTTATCATATTCATCTACTCAACTATTGTTAATGCCAATTTCAAAACTTTTTAAGAACATTAAATTTTTAGGGCACAATATAGCTGAAACTGTACCGTCTTCTTATAAACAAGTACATGGACTAATTATGTTATTCATTTGTACATGTATGCATGTTTAACTATTTAATCATTTTGTGGAAATCTTATGATTTGTACTCAACTTAGAATATGTAAAATATATGTATCGACAAATGCTACTGACTTGTTTGTATACTTTCCTGTTTAGAAAGTACACTGAAAAATAAGTTATTTCTATTGATGAAAATAATATATCAAAAAAGTTGTGTAAGCATTTTAAGATATTAATTTTCAAATATTTAACCCATGAAGATAGATCATTGGAATGTAATGGATTTTCATCTAAAGCAGAAATATCTGATTTTTTAATGTGTACAAGAATGTTTTTTCCTTGTGATAAATATTGAAAGAGAACACATGTAACTATTTCATATGATTTACATATCCTGCCCTTTTCATATGATTCACATACGTGGACAGGCATGAAAAAAGTATAAAAATGATAATAAGTACAACAGTAATATTATACACGTATAATTCACATATAAAGTATAACATATATAAAACACATGTTTAACACATGTTTCATATGTATAAATATACAATGTGTTTATTTTTACACATGTTAAACACATGTGAAACATATGTTTAACATGTGTAAAAATAAACACCCTATACATGTGTGCTCCTTTTATGTGTTTTACATGTGTAAAAAATATATGTTAAACACATGTTTAACATATGTTCAACACATGTGGACATTTTTCCTGTGTAATAAAAGTGCCCAGCTGTCCTGCCTAAAAGTTTGTCAACAAAAATCACAACAAACAGACTGTTGCACGGTTGCCTTGAATGGACAAATTATGCCCTTGTCAAGCCCAGTATCATCCCTTGTAAAGAAATATGCTGACATAGCTTAATCTGAATTAAAATGTTATGCCAACTTCAATTGTACCTTTTTCCAAACAGGGTTAAATGTATTAATGCATGCTATAGCAAATATCAAGTGAATTAAATGTTGTGAAAGTGCATGTACACTAACTCGGTACAAAACATATGCCAGCTAGAATGGCTGTGTGACCAGAATAATGGGGAAGATAAAATGAGGTTTTTCTATAAGGATGTAGAGTGAAGAATGAATACTGCTATCAAGAACAGGAATTCCTCCAGTGCTTTAAATCTAAAGTCCAGTGATGTGTTGTTAGATACTTTCCTTACACCATATGTCACTGACACAGATTGTGGAGCTTGTGACATGTATCATCAGATACTGAGCTAGTGCAGACCTATATACCCATTTATATATTGTCTATACATGTTACAGATGGAGGAAGGTTATTTGATATTTTACAATTTAAAAACACTTGTTAAATTTCAAGAACTCTGAATATATCAAGGGTCAAAAAGATTGATAAGTCAAATTACCTCATCATGAACTTGATAGGACTGAGAAAACATTTCAAGCTAGGATTTGAGATATCTAGGGTAAAAGAGTTTGTGCTTTGGACTTCTAAATTCAGCATGTGCGGTCATATTCCATTGTATTCAAGATATCAGTGTTCGAGATACCAAAGTTCAACTGTATATATGTAAATAAGGTTAAGGGGCATGTGCGTTGTCATTTTTGTAGTCCAACCAAGATAGTGTATGTATTTGTTACAACCAATACAACAAAAACAAAAGAAATTGTCAAAAATTAGACAAAAAAAAAACCACACACCCTTACTCTGTAAATGATACAACCTACCAACTGAAAGCTATATTAATTGTTCTCAGGAAGATACAAGTGGTCCCCCCCTCCCCAAAATTGTGATTTAATTTACTCCCTATTCCCAATTACATGGTGTATAAGAATAAATAACATATAAACATCAGTGACATTTGTTTAAATTTAAATCAAGGAAGTAAATGAATTAAAATTTTCACAGAAACTCTAGAAAGGCACTGTATAAATCTCATATATCTCAACAAGGAAGGTGCCGTATTTAATATGATTGGTTGATCGTTTATAGTATATTCAGATAAATTCCCCAGTCTGCCACATTTATCATGTTTACACTTGTCTAGTTGAATTTAAGTATCTTAATTAATTCTGTGCCCACATTTCTGAAATATAATCAGGAAGATAATTTAGGCACAACTGTATGGAAATCCAATAATGTGCAAAATAAATTGCTTAAAAAAGGGTTTCCATATCACATATCTAGAGACATAATAGAAAAAAGATACATATGTGTACTAGGTTTTACATTTTAAGTAAAATGTAATCATGTATTCCTTATCATTCCTCTGATTATTCATATAAACAATGCTGAATAAATTTTCATGCAAAAGTCAAAAATGGAATAGAGTTAAAAATGTTTATGCAATGTAAATGTTGTTGATACTGGCGGAGTTCATAATACTAAAATACTTTTACTTTTCAAAGAAGAATGGAAACAAAAAAGTTTCAGATTGTCACATCTGCTTGCTTCTATATGGATGAAAATATAGACTATTGAATAGAGGGCATTAATTGTTCCAGAAATAAATACAAACTGTTATCTCAATGTTCCCTGCATTAAAAATACATAATACTGCCTCTAAAAATCTAGCCTTTTAATTCCTGGATCACTTAAAATTCAGGTGAAAAAAGATGAAATTTCTCGATATATGCATGTAGATAATTTCTGGTTGTTATTTTCTTATAGCTGATTATTTTGTGACAGCAGTATTGTAATGCCTATGTAATAATGTCATTGACAGATTACATCCAATAACTATGTTTTGGCGATGGAGTACTGTGACGGGGGCAGCCTGTATTCCATGTTAGATCAGCCCAGGTACTTCTACGGCCTCCCCGAAGAAGAGTTCCTGATTGTGCTATATGACATCGGTAATGTTATAGATTTTCATGTTGTCTTTACAGAAGATATAATATTCCTGGTTACCATAGATTCTCATGTTGCCAATGAAGTGTTCTAATATGCACTTGATTAATTTACATAAATGTCTTCCAGGTGTATGCATATATATAATGCACATGTATCAGCTAGTGTAAACTTCTTAGTTCAAATTTGTCATCCACTTAATTCTCGTACATAATAATCATGAGATGTACTCCATACACTGTTGACATCATCACACTATCACGAATTACTCATAACGTCTTTTGAGAATATGCATGTTGATCAATTTTTTGACTGGGGGGCACCTGAGGTAACAAAAATTAAAATAAAGTTTCTACATTCTAGGCCTACTAGCATGCAAAAGCTCACAATTTTTAAAGTATTTGAGAATAAATGTGTACAAGTTTGAAATGGCAAGTACATGTAATACTATACCTTGGTGGAAACTGTAGGAATCTTGGAATATATAGGTGTAATCCATCCTCTTTGTCTTATTTTTATCTGGTCAACTCTGTGCTTCACTGGGAATGAAAATTTTAGCTGTAAAGTGCTGGAAAATGAGGGCATGGAACAGCTTTACAGCACATTACTTCATTTTTAGCCTGAAAAAAATAATATACCTAAAAAAAATTCCGTACAAAATATAATCAGAAAGTTACGTACATTCTCTAAGGAAATGGGAGAAATCATCGTCGCAAACCACGACCAAAATGTACTATCCTCTCCCATTCTGGCCGTAGTTGAATGAAAAGAGAATTTTTTGTAGTTCATTAAAATATTGACCAATGCGAGTAAAGTATAGTCGGATAATGAACTTTGATGTGACCTTTCAATACCCAATCGCAGTGTATGAAATATTTCTTGTATACTGCTGATGTAAATTGTTTATTTCACTTGCAATGGAAACAACACTTGTCATTGACTGAATATGACTGAATATGACATAACAATCAACACTTTTGTGATCAAATAGCCACGGGTAAGAGAGAGAGAGCTAAATGTGGACTCTGGACTGTGGCTTGACACCATGGGGAGAAATAACCCCTTGGTTTTGTAAAAAAAAAAAAAATCAAACTGTTGAAAAAGAACCAATTTGAAAGTTTAATTCAAAACATGACCACATTACTAATCTCAAATGTCTTATCAAGTATTCTAGCATGGAAAGATTTGTGCTATCAATACTATTTAATTACTGTAAACCAACTTTTATTCGTGTGCGAGAAATTTTCGCGATGTTCGCGAAAGCCTCGTCATCGCGAATATTTCTCGCCACGAACCGGTCCTTAGAGTGTATGTGTTTATTAACAACATATCCAAAAGGGCTTGATCGCAAAAATAAATCGTCGCGAACTAGTTTATCCGTGGTAAATCGCGAAATAAAGTCGTCACGAATAAAAGTTGGTTTACAGTAAATTAGACAGAAGTTTCAGCTGACTTCAAATGTCTATTAATTTGAGATTCTCAATCCCTACAAGAGTGAAATATATCTCTTGGATGCATGGCCCTGTCAAAACAGTTTCTTGATTTATTCATATTATATAGTTGATATTATGCAATCCTTTTTCTTAATTTATGGACCCTGGGGCTAGAATGGGGTATAGGGGAGGTCCGCTTAATTTTGAAAGAGGGGTGGGTGGGTGGAAGATCTATGTTAATTTATCTGAAATATATTGTAATAAAATATCATATATATCCTTATCATTTTTGAAAGACAAAAGGAAATTGCTTTAAAAATGAGCATGTTTTTAGTTACATTGTACAATTATTAAGAAAAATTTTTAATATGTATCTATTTCTTGATTCAGCATCAGGGATGAAGTACCTGAGGCAGCAGGACATTATTCACCGAGACATTAAACCTGGCAACATCATGAGAAAGATTGATGAAAACGGGAGGTAAATATCACAGGGGCCACTAGAGTTTTAACTTTCAATGGTAACATCATGTACTTTGGAGTTTTCTAATATTAGGTACTAGTATTTTGAGTTTCTGATAATCACACAGTATTACCAACAAACATTCATTTGTATACCAGTCCGAAATGTCTTTGGAATGTAACTGTTAACAAGAGCACTGCAAAACAGAACATCACATTCTCAGAAATGGCAGTAATCCCAATGGAGAGGCTTATGAAATAAGCTCAAATATTCTTTAATATTAATGAAAATTTATTTATAGAAAAAGAAATCTGTGTTCGCATTTTTTCTGCCTGTGAATGTGTGGCTGATGCTACCCCCCTCTTCCCTTTGAAAAGATTTACTATCCTCTTAGCCAAACACTAACATTTTGTCCCAGTTTTACTTACACAAGACTGAAGTCATATACATGGTACATGATACATCATATTTCTTTTTATTTTAATATGGATGGTATATATGGCATAATTTTCATATTAAAATAAAAAGAAATATGTACAGTAGTCACAAAAAGAGTGAGTTTTTTTCTTTTTTTTTATCAAAGTTTTCAAGTTTTAATTTTTAAAGTTTGCCTGAAAATTTGACAAGAGTTAAATTTTTAAATTATTAGAGAGGTTGAGATTTCAAATGTCTAGAATTCCCTAAATTCCTTGTGTATTACATCATCAGTGGCGATATGTTTTCTATATGTTCTAAGAACTTGTAGAATGGCATCTACATGAAAGTGAAAAAATGTAATCTTTTAACTAATAATTAGACAATTTATGTGTGAAAATGTGATTTTTGTGCATCGTTTAGGATATTTAGTTTAATGCGCACTTATTATACCCCATGCAAGAAGTTGTGTGAGGTGTAATGTTTTTGACCCGTCAGTCAGTCAGTTTGTCAGTCAGTCTATCAGTCCTGTTTTTAGCTCACCTGAGCCGAAGGCTCAAGTGAGCTTTTCTGATCACATTTTGTCCGTCGTCCGTCCGTCCGTCCATCTGTCCGTCTGTCTGTCCGTCTGTAAACTTTTCACATTTTCGACTTCTTCTCAAGAACCACCGGGCCAATTTTGACTAAACTTGGTACAAAGCATCCTTGGGTGAAAAGGAATTTAAATTGTTAAAATGAAGGGACATATCCCCTCGCAAGGGGAGATAATCAAGATAAGGCAAAAATAGGGTTGGGTCATTAAAAAATCTTCTTCTCAAGAACCACTGGGCCAGTAAAGCTGAATCTTATGTGGAAGCATCCTCAGGTAGTGTAGATTCTAAATTGTTCAAATCATGACCCCTGGGGGAAGGGCGGGGCCACAATGGGGTATCAAAGTTTTACATAGAAATATTTAGGAAAAATCTTCTTCTCAAGAACCACTGGGCCAGAAAAGCTGAAACTTATGTGGAAGCATCCTGGTATAGTGTAGATTCTAAATTGTTCACATCATGACCCCCGGGGGAAGGGCGGGGCCACAATGGGGTATCAAAGTTTTACATAGAAATATATAGGAAAAATCTTTGAAAATCTTCTTCTCAAGAACCACTGGGCCAGAAAAGCTGAAACTTATGTGGAAGCATCCTGGTATAATCTTCTTCTCAAGAACCACTGGGCCTGAAAAGCTGAAACTTATGTAAAAGCATCCTGGTATAATATAGATTCTAAATTGTTCAAATAATGACCCCCGGGGAAAGGGCGGGGCCAAAATGGGGAATCAAAGTTTTATATAGAATATATAGGAAAAATCTTTGAAAATCTTCTCAAGAACCACTGGGCCAGAAAAAGTGAAGCGTATGTGGAAGCATTCTGGGGTAGTGTAAATTCTAAATTGTAGGAATCATGACCCCCGAGGGAAGGGCGGGGCCATTATAGGGAATCAAAGTTTTACATAAAAATATATAGGAAAAATCTTTGAAAATCTTCTTCTCAGGAACCACTGGGCCAAAAAAGCTGAAACATATGTGCCCATGGAAGGATCATGGGGTAGTGTAGATTTCAAAATGTCTAAATTATGATCAGTGGGGTAGGGTGGAGATGCATTATGTATAACAAGGGGGAAATCTGGTAAAGAACAGAATGGTCAAAGCTTCTCAGGTGAGCGATGTGGCCCATGGGCCTCTTGTTTTTTTTGTCAGCACAACTCCTCATAAACTGCTGCACACAATTTCCTCAAACTTTGCAGATATTTATAGGACACAATGTGCAGATGTGAATATTACCAGGAAATTCTGATTCCTTTATTTTTTCTGGGAATTTCCACACTTTTCAACTCAGATTTTTGGCCATAACTTGAATATAGAGATGAATAGTTTGCCAGCACAACTCCTCATAAACCGCTGCAGACAATTTCCTCAAACTTTGCAGATATTTTAGGATACAATGTGTAGATGTGAATATTACCAGGAAATTCTGATTCGTTTATTTTTTCTGGGAATTTGCATACTTTTCAACTTAGATTTTTGGCAATGTTAATTGATTATAGAGATGATCAGTTTGTCAGCACAACTCCTCATAAACTGCTGCACACAATTTCGTCAAACTTTGCAGATATTTAGGACAAACTGTGTAGAAGTGCTAATTTATTACCAGTAAATTCCAATTCCTTTATTTTTTCTGGGAATTTCCGCACTTTTGAACTTAGATTTTTGGCCATATTTTGATTATGAAGATGAACAGTTTGTCAGCACTTGACTCCTCATAAACCGCTGCACACAATTTCGTCAAACTTTGCAGACATTTAAGACACAATATGTAGATGTGCATTTTAACAGGAAATTCTGATTCCTCTATTTACTCTGGGAATTTCAGCACTTTTACTTTGGGGGGAGTATGGGGTATTTGAGCTTGCTAACTTTTTCTTTCAATTTAATTATGTTTTGTTCTCTAACTACAATCAAACTGACGTTACAATAGTTGAAACAGAGGCACCGATAGCAGTGTACAGGTACTTGTTACACGTCATTAAAATCTCAACAGACAAAATACAAAAACATGTATGTGTACATCAAAGTATATGCACATGTTCACGCAGGCATACAAGATTAAAATCTCAACCTCTCAGTCTGTTGGATGAAAGACTAGCATTCCTTATTTATGTCTTATCGATTATTTTAGAGGTGGTTTGGTACTTTGTAAAAGCACGTGGATAAAACTTTGCCAACTTTTAGTGTACTTGTACTTGCATGACTGCATAATGAATGCAGCAAAAATTTCTAAAAATGTTTTGATTATTGCATCTGATAAGATAGCATCTTAACTTACCCAATATTTTTTGGTTCTTAACCACGTGCATAGAACCCTGTGCTTAGTCATTATAAACTTTATTATGCATACCGATCCCGAGGTCAAAAATGATAACAGTGTATATTGTAAAAATAATAATCAGGATGTGGGACAGTTATCGAAAGGTGGAAAGGATTTGGCTTCTTATTTACTTTTTTCTTCAAAGATTAAAATTTTATGTTATTATATGTTCTACTTGGTCTGTGTTCAACCCTTCTGACGTAAATATGATAATATATTGTGATTTTCTATTTAAACAGATGGTATCTTACAACTCCAGCATGTATAAGGTTTCCTTTTATTTTACCCCACACTTGAAAAGCGGGAGGGTATATAGTAATCGGAATGTCTGTCCTTCCATCTGTCCGTCAGTTCGTCTGTTATGCTTTGGGGTACCCGTCTCTTATCAGCAACTCCTCTCATACCACTGAATGAAATTTGATGAGACTTTTACAGAATCTTTATTACATATTTCCATTGTGCACCTCCTATTTTACTTTTTGATCTGACACATATTTTGGGTTTCCCATAGTAAAACACGGACACTGCCATTATATTCATATGAAAGGCAGGGGGTATCATTTAGTGAGCTCATTGCTTACAGTACCTATAGTTTTTAGCTGTATTATAATGTAATTTCAGCAAAGGTTTAAATCAGTGCATGTGGGAGTGCCAAATTTTTTCCATTTATAGTAAATTTAAGAAATAAAGTCCGTGTTTTCGTGAATGTTGCAGAATAACCTCCGAGGTCGAGAAATGTTGTTTGAAAGATAAAAGCCGAGGCGTTAGCCGAGGCTTTTATATTTCAAACAACATTTCGAGACCGAGGAGGTTATTCTGCATCATTCACGACAACAAGGACTTTATTTCTATTCTACCAAGGGCGATAAATACGGCCGATTGTTTCCTCTATAGAGAAATGAATTAGGTCACCATGTCTCGATTACGCTGTTCTATTTAACACCAGAGAGAAATTTTGTTGACTTACCTATATATGGAATGCAGATGATGTGAGCTTTCGTTGCATTAAAAATAGTCTTTTTAAATCACAAATTTGTTCGTAATATGTATTGATCAGTTAAAATGAATATACAATAACAAAATCATGTTCTTGTTTTACTGCTAAAATCACGTTGTTTAATGTGTAGGGAGGTCCGTGGAATAGCCCCGCTTAGCTATAAAAACCGACATTCATTAGCAACTTGATGCAATTTACAGTGTTTATGCTGCAAAAGACGACACATCGATGCGATCTAAACAAGTATTTCATTCTACAGCCAAACATGCGTTTGATTTATTCAGATTTGATACGTGTTTCTGATCTGATAATTTTTTGATGACGTTCGTGATTTATTGGAGAATAATGTCCGGCGGTTTCCTTTGAAGTTTTCAATAACCGTGGTAGAATTCCCAGTAATGACACAAATAAAGCTAAAATGCCTAGAACCAAGATTTAACTATAATGAAGGTTACAGATAACAACATTGTCTACTGTTTTCCCTAAATCCCTATTTTTTATTAATGTTAAAAAGAGATTCCATAATATATCAATAAATTTATGGTGACTAGGACCAAGGGATTGAAAATGTGAGATTCTTTATGTGTAATTTACTGTCAGAAATATTGAAAGCTCGACTTATACTAATTAACCACAGAAAAAGGCAATTTTTGTGAAACTGCTTTTTTTAAGCTTATTCACCACATTTCAGAGTTTGAAATAATGACCCATGAAGCACAAGTAGCTGGATGTGTTAAAATCTCTTATTAAATTTCACAAGTACCTGTACGGTTTTGATAATTACCTACAGTTTTGTACTAATTAAAGTAACAAACCAAGGGGCAAAATTATCAGTCTATTAAGATTTGGAATTGAAGTTAAATGCTTATATCCTAATCCAATAAAGTCTGTCTTTTTTTTTTTTGTGGATTTCTGGCAGGGCTGACATCTTTTACTTGAGTCAGCTATCTGCATGCATGTTTAGCTAATCTTACAGTCAATCTCAAACACTTCACATTCAAAGTGTCCCACATTCCTCCTTTGATATTTCCTATAACTTATTATGTGACAGCTGGTCTATATAGTGCTAATGCACTGCATCAAGCATCAACAATTCTGAAAATGCAAATGCATAACAGATGGGGAGTCGACTGTATGTTTTTTACTCTCTGAGCGGACACATATTTCAGGTTTCCCTTTGCAAAATATGGACATGCACTGTCATTCATTCTATAATATTGAAGAGTACCCATTTTTTATCTTCAACTCCTCCTATACCTCTGAATAAAATTGAATGACACTTTCACATATTCTTTTGTACAAAATGCCATTGCAAGTGTGCACCTTTGATCGGACACTTATCATGGGTCTTTTAGAGCAAAACACGGACATTGCCATTATAACCATATGAAAGGCGGCCCGGTGTCATTTAGTGAGCTTAGTTCACACATTACCTCTATAGTTTCAGTTTTTAGATAAAATGAGAAAATTTTCAATGTCATGTACATGCTTGTCAAATCATTTATGGATAAATATGCAGTGATCGATGCATATGTATATACATTAAAGATAAGGGGGAATTGAATTTAAGTTTTTAGTGCATTCAAAGAAACACCAACATTATATGGATTTAAAAGTTAACAGTGATTATTTTAGCATTTATAATTATATAGCATTCCTTGAATTATAAACACAAAAGGCATGGTACATGGCATGAAAAATATGTGACCATGAAATTGTATCCCCCAGCGAAGATAAAGAATGTGTGCAATAATTATACTAGCACTCACTAGCTGATATTATGATATTACTCCCCAATGCAATGGGACATTCCAATGTTCACTGAATTTTTTAGAAAACATATAAATAGGCACACCTACCTAAATTCTCTGAAGCCCCTTAAGTAGTGTAAGCCTCACCCTACTGTGGTTTCTACAGCTAATAACTGTGTGTAAAGGGTTTTCTGTGTACAATGCATGTTACAAAAATTCGGTTGAATCTTTATCAGAAAAGAAACCACAAAAATGTACAGGAGTTCCCCAGCTATAATAAATTTCTGGTCAGGTATTGGAATGTCAACTCAAGCCTACTATATAAATAATGAACTTGCTTATATTTAGTACAGGTATTATTTTAAATGTGACTTTATCTTGTTTTGGTGTGAATAATTATAGATACTATCAAATGAATTGGTACAGTGAGCAAAAGATTTTTCCAATCTTCTATAGTGCCCCTGTATGCCCTGTACTTAGTGAACTTTCAGTAATAATTTCCTGTAGGATTTTCCAGCTATCGATCGAGCCTTGGAAAGCATGCATTTATTTTTAAATCGATCTGAAACCTGTTTTCTAAAGGATAATTGAAAAAAAAACAATGAAGTGTTTCACCCAATTATTTAAATACCATGCAGGCATAGGCTAGCTTACACATTATCAGTATAAACTGAAAGCACTCAGCTACTGTCGATCTTGGTATTCTTTAGCTGATGTCCTTATGAATGATATATATTCTTTTTGTTAAATCATGAAGTGGCTAAGTGCATGCATGCACAAATATTTTAGTAGCATTGAAATTTGAATATCAATTGCAAGCTAGGTTACGAGCTAGGCTTGAATTTGTTTGATTTAGTACCAATTCCATATCTTATTTAAAACATGTTTGATTTACAAATGTATGCATTTCAACAAATTCTTTTAAGTGCATTTAAATACTTAAGGTAAATATCTGTAGATACCTGTTAAGTTTTAGAACTTTAAAGAAATCCATAGATATGACGACCATACATCCGTGTCATCTTGTTCCTCTACCGGTGAATGTCCTAAAATCATTAAAGTTCTTGAACTTCCGCTTTACAATACATAAGTTAGTAAACATATTAATTGTTTTGATTCGGCTGCACTGAATAAACCAATCATGTGTTAAAATATAGTACATCTCCTTTTATTTACAAAATGTGAAGTAATTTTTCTAATTTTTTCAATGTGGCAGATCAACACTATTTATGCTATTATCAGCAATAAAAGTTTAATGGGGTCTGATATGTCCATTTATCAAAGAATGTCTGTCCATTCCACAGACATCAATTAAATTAATATTAAGTGTTGATAATAATCTTTACTTTTAATGGAGAAGCTTCGAAGCTAACTTTAGATGTGTGATGACCCTGAATTAAGGTCAATGGGGAAATTGTCACACATGGACTGATTGTGTAAATAATTTCTTGTGTCAGGCTTTTTTGTAGTGATAAAAAAAGCTCGATCTGTTGACCAGTTATCTCAATTAATTAAACTGTGAAAACGATGCCATCTAGCCCTTGCAATCAAAAGATGTTTATCTGGTCATGGGAAGTCATTTGCTAATAAGTACATGTACATGTATTTGTGAAATTTGTATTTATTATATTTACTGTCATGCATGTGAAATGCAATTAAGTTTTGTCATTTTCATCACTTGGTCAGAAATGATCAAATTATACAACCCTTTATTTCTGAATGCAAACCATTGATTTATTTATGATACAGTAAAACTCGTTTAGTATGAATACGGATATTGCAATTTTCATGGATATAGCAAAGTTATCTTGGATCCCCAGCTGTACAAGTTTAACAAATTCCTTATATGGAAATATAAAGAATTACAGATATAGCAAAGTATTTTAAAATTAAAATTTTATGTTATTATCTGTTCTACTTTTCATAGGTCCCAGTGACTTCGTTATAACCAAGTTTTACTGTGAAGGGGTTTGGAATCAGTTGGAGACATTTGTCTTCAAATTCCAGGGTTATATATATATCAGTGACATTATATTCACTATTACATTTCTTCCCTAGATCTATCTACAAACTGACAGACTTTGGAGCAGCCAGAAAGCTAGAAGAAGAGGAAACATTTACATCTATATATGGAACAGAGGAATATTTAGTATGTTATATGATTTGTATTATGGACAGGAAGATGTGATTAAGAATTGTTCAAATTTTTCAGATAAAGATACTGTATACAGAGAAATTTTCGCCGCCATTTTATTTTCGCCCAACCCTCATTTGGGCAAATTTAAAACGAGGCGAAATCAAAGAATACTAAATAATTTCTACAACAAAACTATGACTGGGGAAATTTAAAACAGGGCAAAATTGTATGCAAGCATAATAGGGCGAAAATAACATGGGGCAAAAATAACCAGTAATGTAATGCAGATTCAGAAAGGACAAGATAGGGTAACAGCCGAATCTGGCCCCCTATTTTATATAAAAATCAGAACACTATTAAAATTGTGATAGTTTGTAGTTAAGAAGTTAAAATGACGCTTACTTTAAGACAAGCACCAATTTTGATTCAGAGCTTACATTG
>NW_026936559.1:195000-215000 GCF_032062105.1 Saccostrea cuccullata
ATTAATATCTATTACACCACCATTGGGCACCTGCCATTCCAACCATATGGGGGAAAGAAAATACAGAGACAATGTATGTACACCTACACATTAATATCTATTACACCACCACGGGGCACCTGCCATTCCAACCATATGGGGGAAAGAAAATACAGAGACAATGTATGTACACCTACACATAAATATCTACCACACCACCATTGGGCACCTGCCATTCCAACCATATGGGGGAAAGAAAATACAGAGACAATGTATGTACACCTACACATTAATATCTACCACACCACCATTGGGCACCTGCCATTCCAACCATATGGGGGAAAGAAAATACAGAGACAATGTATGTACACCTACACATTAATATCTACCACACCACCATTGGGCACCTGCCATTCCAACCATATGGGGGAAAGAAAATACAGAGACAATGTATGTACACCTACACATTAATATCTATTACACCACCACGGGGCACCTGCCATTCCAACCATATGGGGGAAAGAAAATACAGAGACAATGTATGTACACCTACACATTAATATCTACCACACCACCATTGGGCACCTGCCATTCCAACCATATGGGGGAAAGAAAATACAGAGACAATGTATGTACACCTACACATTAATATCTATTACACCACCATTGGGCACCTGCCATTCCAACCATATGGGGGAAAGAAAATACAGAGACAATGTATGTACACCTACACATTAATATCTACCACACCACCATTGGGCACCTGCCATTCCAACCATATGGGGGAAAGAAAATACAGAGACAATGTATGTACACCTACACATTAATATCTATTACACCACCACGGGGCACCTGCCATTCCAACCATATGGGGGAAAGAAAATACAGAGACAATGTATGTACACCTACACATTAATATCTATTACACCACTATTGGGCACCTGCCATTCCAACCATACAGGGGAAGGAAAGAATATGGAGACTACTGTAGATCACAAAATTTTCGCGACACCTTATTTTCGAGAGATAGTCATTGACTGTTAATTAGCAAGACAAAATTTTCACGAATTGTGGTTATTGCTCTATATAATCTTTAGGAATACTATTATACATGAAAATTAAATTTTCATGAGCACACTGTCTCACGTGATTACGCGAAAATAAAGTTCTTGCGAATAAAACGTGATTTACAGTATGTAAGAGGCTTAAAAATTGATAGCATGATGGGAAAAAAAAGGTAATTCTTTGAGAGGTGGGCTTAAGGACGTTCGATCCTGATATTTTGAGCGTATTTCGCGCATGTCCTTTATTCATAGAATTAAGCATCATTTTTAGGTTCTAACAATAAAACTGAATTCTACAATGCAAATTAAACTATATTGAATGAAAAAACTGCGATTAAATTCCATTCAAGTAGAATTAAGCTAAGGACTATATTTTGTGGCGGAAGGTTTTTTAGATGAAAATGGTCAGTTTTTTTCCATTTCGACTATAACAGTACTGTTAATTTTGGATGCCTATTTTACCATGCTGGTTGCACACAAAGCTTGTTTTTTGCCGTGAATTATGTTATGCTGGTTCTGAAATATCTATTAAATTATTTCTTATGAATTCTATCAGCAAAGTGTGACAAATATATAGTAAATATATTCTGAAAATCCGGGAAAAAATTGAGCCAATTTTAACATAAAATATAACTTTTTTAGTCATATCTGAAAATGTACATCTGCATATACCCCCACTTTTGATGTTCTTTTCTAAATATTCAAGATAACTTTGAACTATTTATTTAAAATCAGAAAAAGTTTAAGACTTTAAAATAATTTTCTTGCTTATTATATTTTCAGTGCCGGAAAAATAACATTTTATTAGTGCAGAAAGGTCAAATAATTGATTATGCGAAGCAATTTGAAACTTTTTCTTAGTCACAATTTTTAAGTGTCTTTTTTAAAAAAGACTTAGAGTTCATTTTGTTTCATGCTTTAATTGGATAAAAATATTGGAGGGAAAACGTCGAAAATGTAATTTTTAATTAAGACACAAATTTCAGTGCAGAAAGGTCATATTAAATGTACTGTAGCGCTAAAAGAAGCATATTGACCCACATTTTTTGATTTGAATTTTAATTAAGCTATGTATGTAGAAACTAAAAATAATAATATTCTTGGCAAAAAAAGTTTAAGACTTTAAATATCAGGATCAAACGTTGTTAAGGAAATGCACAACATGCACACAGCTGCTGAGGATACAGTCCACTATTTGTTTTCCTATAGGCCAACATTTCTTCTCAAAGTGATGTTCTAAATTTTCGATCAGCAGTGAGTGACCCCTCAAATCAAAGCACATCAAGTCTTTCCTTAGTTAAATTCTCGAGGTGGCATGTCTGATTCTTTTTCTGGCAAAATGAGTCTGCCTTTGGGAACCTCTGAAAATGAAAGTCAAAGTAGAGGAATTTCAGACTTCTCAAAGATGTTATAATACACAAAATAATTCAGTTGATTTTTGATTTGCCAATATTTTTTGGTAGGAAAGATACTCCTTATCAACAAGTTTGAGGCTCAGTTTAGTACATCTGCACAATTTTTTTCTGTGCTACTTTCTTCCCTACCGATTTTAAAAATAATTTGTGGGATGTACACAGCACACAGAAGAAAAGTATAAATTTCTGTCATTTAGAAAAATTTTATATAAAACTATTCTACAATTTTAATTTCTTATGCTTGATTATAATGTTGGCAATAAATCTTGCAGACCTATAAGGCCATAATAAAAATATTCCTAGATTCTCATCCCGGCCCGCCCCGATTTTATATCCCCACCTCGATTTTTTTTATTTCTGTTTTTTAGCTCACCTGTGCCGAAGGCTCAAGTGATCTTTTCTGATCACATTTTGTCTGGCGTCCGTCTGTCTGTCCGTCAGTCTGTCTGTAAACTTTTCACATTTTCGACTTCTTCTCAAGAACCGCTGGGCCAATTTCAACCAAACTTGCCACAAAGTATCCTTGGGTGAAGGGGATTCAAGTTTGTTCAAATGAAGGGCCACACCCTCATTCAAGGGGAGATAATTGGGAATTAAAGAAAATTTGGTGGCATATTTTAAAAATCTTCTTCTCAAGAACCACTGTGCCAGGAAAGATGAAACTTATGGGAAAACATCCTCAGTCAGGTAGTGTAGATTCAAGTTTGTTCAAATCATGACCCCCAGGGTAGGGCAAGCCAAAATGGCCGACCAAAGTTTTACATTGAAATGTATAGGAAAATTCTTTAAACATCTTCTTCTCAAAAATGACAAAGCCATAATTTATCATATTTATATGGAAGCATGCTCAGGTAGTGTAGATTCAAGTTTGTTCAAATCATGATCCCAAGGGGTAGGGCGGGGCCAAAATGGCCGACCAAAGTTTTACATAGAAATATACAGGAAAATTCTTTAAAAATCTTCTTCTCAAGAATGACAAAGCCATAATTCACCATATATATATGGAAGCATGCTCAGGTAGTGTAGATTCAAGTTTGTTCAAATCATGACCCCAGGGGGTAGGGCGGGGCCAAAATGGCCAACCAAAGTTTTACATAGAAATATATAGGAAAATTCTTTTAAAAATCTTTTTCTCAAGAATGACAAAGCCATAATTCATCATATTTATATGGAAGCATGCTCAGGTAGTGTAGATTCAAATTTGTTCAAATCATGACCCCCGGGGGTTGGGCAGGGCCAAAATGGCCGACCAAACTTTTACATAGAAATATATAGGAAAATTCTTTAAAAATCATTTTCTAAAAAATAGCAAATCCATGATTGGTAATGGGACTACTTTTGGATTTAAACTTTACAATAAAAAACCATTTTCTACTTTTTCCTACCCTTAGTGCTCAGGTGAGCGATGTGGCCCATGGGCCTCTTGTCTTTGTCTTAATTCTGATCGGGATCGGTATTCATTTACCTGTGATTCTACTTTCGTTTTAAATCATGCGAAAGTCGACATGATTTTGACAGCTGAAAAGATGGTAATTGCTGTTATACATGCGTATATATTTTAAACAAGGGTCATTGGTTGGAAAAGATTGGTGATGATGTGAAGTAAGAGATAATTGAACCTTTACTAAGATTTTTATTCAGGTATTGTAGATAAAATTACACTGATTGACCAGGTCAATAAAAAATCTGCAAAATTAAAAATTTAAAAAATATAGAATAAAAGCCGCCCGCCCACCTCAATTTTTAAAGAAATTCGGATGAGAATCTAGCAATTTATTTATTCTTGAATTGATTAATTTGTTGAATGTTAATTTGATAATAGGTATATGATCACCACACAGAAGGCTCCAGGAGTGATATCTGGAATACAGAGGACAGAGAACGGAGAGATCGAATGGAAGACAGACCTACCACGCACTTGTCTTCTGTCTCCGTAAGTTAACAAAACAAGCACACAAAATAAAAATTGCACAATCATTTGAAGGAATGAATCTAGATAATGTAACCACCATTATGCACCCTATTACAGATGTCTGAGGTCAATCATGACCACAGTTATGCACTGTATTATGGCTAGATATTGTGTTACAGATTTCTGAAGTCGATCGTGACCCCCATTATGTCTGGTTTATTGGAGAGTAATACTACACTGAGATGGACCTTTGAGAAGTTTTTTGAGACAGTCCAATCACTTAGGGAGATGACCACTATCAAGCTGTTCAACTGTTCATCAGGGTCCAACAACAAAATGTACATTAATAAAACTGATAGGTAAGAAGATACACTTCTGTGTCAACAACATAATGTACAACAGTAAAACTGATAGGTAAGAACATACACTTCTGTGTCAACAACATAATGTACATCAATAAGACTGACAGGTAAGAACATACACTTCTGTGTCAACAACATAATGTACATCAATAAAACCGATAGGTATGAACATACACTTCTGTGTCAACAACATAATGTACAACAGTAAAACTGATAGGTATGAACATACATTTCTGTGTCAACAACATAATGTACATCAATAAAACTGACAGGTAAGAACATACACTTCTGTGTAAACAACATGATATACATCAATAAAACTGACAGGTAAGAACATACACTTCTGTGTCAACAACATAATGTACATCAATAAGACTGACAGGTATGAACATACACTTCTGTGTCAGCAACAAAATCTACATCAATAAAACTGACAGGTAAGAACATACACTTCTGTGTCAACAACATAATGTACAACAGTAAAACTGACAGGTAAGAACATACACTTCTGTGTCAACAACATAATGTACAACAGTAAAACTGATAGGTATGAACATACATTTCTGTGTCAACAACATAATGTACATCAATAAAACCGATAGGTAAGAACATACACTTCTGTGTCAACAACATGATATACATCAATAAAACTGATAGGTAAGAACATACACTTCTGTGTCAACAACAAAATGTACATTAATAAAACCGATAGGTAAGAACGTACACTGCTGTGCCAACAACAAAATGTACATCAATAAAACCGATAGGTATGAACATACACTTCTGTGTCAACAACATGATATTCATCAATAAAACTGATAGGTAAGAACATACACTTCTGTGTCAACAATAAAATGTACATCAATAGAACATACATGTCTGTGTCAACAACAAAATGAACAGTCTGAGACTATGAGTAGAAATTGATACCAGTAAAGGAAGTTGCATGACAATTAAAAGATATAATTAATTATTTGTTCTGTTCCTGAGCATTTTTCTTGTGTGCATATTGTGGAATCATCAATGTAAGTTGGGGGGGGGGGGCAAACTTAAAGGATTTAATGGGTCACCAGTCCTTATCCATAAATTTACATCCCCATTATTCTGATTATTTTGTCCATATATAAACTTAATCATTGAAATGTCTGAATATGCAAATAACCCACAAAATTACGTCTTTACGAACCAACAAAATATAAATGTTGCTTACCCATGTACCTTGACCCCTATGAATTCTAAATACCTGTAATCTGATTCCACAGTATTTATTAAATATTGCAACAGTTTAAGCACCAATTATAATTTCTTTTTGAAGGTTTGCTAAGTGTCAGGAACTGATCGCCAAGGAGACAGAGATAGCGGCCAGTGAACAACTGATTCTGTACCATAACCGGGAAATCAGCGAGGTCATCGACATGACGGCAGAGATTCAAAACTGGCCGAAGAACATACTGCATGGTCAGCTGTATCTGTACCAGAGAGAAAGACTGGACCAACAGAAACTTAGTCTGCCAGAAATACGTAAGTCTGTAAAACAGAGAGAGAGAGATTGGCAGAAACTGTCTGCCGGAAATATGCAAGTCTGTAAAACAGAGAGATAGGGAGAGATTGGCAGAAACTTAGTCTGCCGGAAATACGTAAGTCTGTAAAACAGAGAGAGAGATTACAATTAACAGAAACTTAATCTGCCGGAAATACATAAGTTTGTAAAACAGAGAGAGAGAGATTACAATGTAGCAGAAACTTAGTCTTCGGGAAATACGTAAGTCTGTAAAACAGAGAGAGAGATTACAATGTAGCAGAAACTTAATCTGCCGGAAATACGTAAGTCTGTAAAACAGAGAGAGAGATTACAATGTAGCAGAAACTTAATCTGCCGGAAATATGTAAGTCTGTAAAACAGAGAGAGAGAGAGATTGGCATAAACTGTCTGCCGGAAATACATGTCTGTAAAACAGAGAGAGAGATTACAATGTAGCAGAAACTTAGTCTGCCAGAAATACGTAAGTCTGTAAAACAGAGAGAGAGATTACAATGTAGCAGAAACTTAATCTGACAGAAATACGTAAGTCTTTAAAACAGAGAGAGAGAGATTGGCATAAACTGTCTGCGGGAAATACGTAGGTCTGTAAAACAGAGAGAGAGATTACAATGTAGCAGAAACTTAATCTGCCGGAAATACGTAAGTCTGTAAAACAGAGAGAGAGATTACAATGTAGCAGAAACTTAATCTGCCGGAAATACGTAAGTCTGTAAAACAGAGAGAGAGATTACAATGTAGCAGAAACTTAATCTGCCAGAAATACGTAAGTCTTTAAAACAGAGAGAGAGAGATTGGCATAAACTGTCTGCGGGAAATACGTAGGTCTGTAAAACAGAGAGAGAGAGATTGGCATAAACTTAGTCTGCCTGAAATACTAAGTTTGTAAAACAGAGAGAGAGAGACAGAGAGAGGCTGAACCAGCAGAGACTCAGTCTGCCTGAAATACCTAAGACTGTAAAACAGAGAGAGAGAGAGAAAGAGAGAGAGATTGGCAGAAACTTAGTCTGCCTGAAAAAATTAAGTCCATAAAACAGAGAGAGAGAGAGAAAGAGAGAAACAAAGAGAGAAATTCATTTGGCCTGAAATACATTTACATAATTAACTTCACTAAAGGAGTTTTTATGTACTGTGAACACTAATTTTTTGTGGGGGTTTAATTATACCCCCTGCAAACGAAGTTTAGGAGGGGTATATTGGAATCACCATGTCCGTCTGTCCGTCTGTCTGTCTGTCTGTAGACGAGATTTTGTCTGGACCATTACTAAGAAACTATTGGAAGGATTCATCTGAAAATTTATACACATATTATTCACCATATAAAGTTGTGCACCTGAAATTTTCATCTTGATTCGATTATTATTTTGAATTTTACAGGTGTTTTTTTTCATTTTTATTTTGTGGTTTCGTCCGGACCGATTCTCAGAAATTATTGCAAGGATTAATCTGAAAATTTGTACACTTATTATTCACCATATGAAGGTCTCTTATCAAGCGTGTGTGTTATCTAATCTATAGGGAATAAGGCACAAGAATTAAAGATCACTCTTCTCTTATTCTCTTAATTGTAATTTATTGTCTGTCAAAGCACTTCATTACTGGATGACCAGCTCTTTATTTTCAAAATGCATTTCAAATTGATCTATCAAGATTAATTTGATTTTGTATAATGGGTTTTTTTCAACAATCAGTTTGCAGAGTGACATAACACATAATTGCAATATATTTTTTTAATGCAGAAATAAAAAAAAAAAAATAAAAAAAAAAAAAAAAAAAATGTTAAAGTGGAATTACAATGTATTAGTATTGATTTTTAATTTGGTTGCACCTTTGTTTCATTCATTAAGAAACATAATGAGCAATTATCTTTCACTGCAAATTTTTGTAAGTAAATTGTGAACACCTCTAGATCCATAAAGTATTTGTGAATTGGCACCTTCAGGGCTTCTCTGAAAAACCCAGCGGGGGGTATTTGTCCCTATTGGACAGTTCTAGTTTTTGTTGTTTTCGATATATGGAGAGACCCACAAAATTCAGGTCCACCCATGAAATGTAAAATATGATCAAATAGACATTTGCATATACTTATCCTTGTTTAATTCAAGAATTGATGAATTTACCTACTATAAGTACTGTTACAAAGCTTTTAAAAAGTCTAGACTGATGACTGATAAAATAGCTGTTTTAATTTGTGGAAAAAAATCTTGAAATTATTTAAGTGCTGTACTTTATCATGACAAATGTACATAAAACTGTCAGACAGGTTTTTCGACATTCCATGTTTAAATATACCATCATTCTAGTTAATACATATATCTGATATTTATATGGGCTGGATCATATACTCACAGTTTATATAGAGGGTGGACATTTATATACCAAAGTAAAAGAAAGAATTATGTGCATGCTTGCAAATAATTATACAGCATATTTGAGTAAATTTAGAGCTTGATGTCATTTTTTAAGAAGTTGAAAGTTTCGGTTTTCATAGATTATTGCTGGGTGTACATGTACTATTAATGTTTCCCGCCTAAATTTTCTGTGGTTTGACAACTCATTCTTTGAAGTGGTTTTTTAGCTCACCCGAGCCAAAGGGTCAAGTGAGCTTTTCTGATCACATTTTGTCCGACGTCTGTCCGCCTGTCTGTCCGTCCGTCTATCTAGCTGTCCGTCCGTCTGTAAACTTTTCACATTTTCGACTTCTTCTCAAGAACCACTGGGCCAATTTTGACCAAACTTGGTACAAAGCATCCTTGGATAAAGGGAAATGTAAATTGTTAAAATGAAGGGCCAAGTTTTCTCATAAGGGGAGATAATCAAGAAAAGACAAAAATAGGGTGGGGTCATTAAAAAATCTTCTTCTCAAGAACCACTGGGCCAGTAAAGCTGAAACTTATGTGGAAACATCTTCGGGTAGTGTAGATTCTAAATTTTTCAAATCATGATCCCTGGGAGTATGGCAGGGTCACAATGGGAAATCAAAGTTTTACATAGAAATATATAGGAAAAATCTTTAAAAATCTTCTTCTCAAGAACCACTGGGCCAATAAAGCTGAAACTTATGTGGAAGCATCCTGGGGGAGAGTACATTCTAAATTGTTAAAACCATAACCCCCAGGGGTCGGGTGGGGCCACAATGGGGAATCAATGTTTTACATAGAAATATATAGAAAAAATCTTTGAAAATCTTCTTCTCATGAACCACTGGGCCAGAAAAACTGAAACTTATGTGGAAGCACCCTGGGGTAATGTAGATTGTAAATTGTTCAAATCATGACCCCGGGGGTAGGGCAGGGTCACAATGGGGAATCAAAGTTCTATATAGAAATATATAGGAATAATCTTTAAAAATCTTCTTCTCAAGAACCACTGGGCCAGAAAAGCTAAAACTTATGCGGAAGCATCCTGAGGTAGTGTAGATTTCAAATTGTTTAAATTATGATCATTGGGTAGGGGGGGTCACAATATGAATTACAAGGTGGAAATCTGGTAAAAAACAGAATGGTCAAAGATTCTCAGGTGAGCGATGTGGCCCATGGGGCTCTTGTTTTCCCTTTAGAACTCCTTCATCTGAGTGTCTTTATCAGATAAATGTTATCTAACACTCATCTGGGTAAGGAGTGTTTATCAGGAATCCATGGTTAAAGGATCAAATAATATCCTTTTTGGAATTCTTTTCAGTACATACACAATAGGCTGCTTTGATTTGAGTTGAAAAAATAAAAAAAATGAGCCTCATGCTTGAAAAGGTTGGAAATTTTAATATTGATATCATAGCCCAAACCTTTATGAATGTTTAAATTTTTTTTTATCTGGATGATTTGCAATCCTTTGTCAAATATTAATTTTTTACAACAGAAAAAAAAATATCACCTGCAAAATGTTGAGCAAATTAAGAGGCTATAGCCCACCTGTTTGGCGGCATATGTTAGATATGAATTTGACACAGATTATTGAGTAATCTTATACCTATTAAAAAACCAAAGGTGTGAAGTTTTTCATTCACCATTATTTAATATTTAATGTGAGTTCACTGCAGTTGAGTGCAATATGGCAAATCAATGGAATTTACCCGTGGTAGAAAGAATAAACTTGAGGAATTCCTCAAGTGATATTATGAATGTATATTATTCAATTTCTGTAAAATTATTCTTTAGCTTGAATGTATTCCTTTTCAATGCAAAATGAATGCAAATTAATAATTTGATTTAGAAAAAGATTCACCAAATACATTTTATGCATTTTCCAGTATACATCATGAAAATTAATTCACTTGAACCTCAGCATTTACATGTACCATCTGCTGGTATATAATTGAAATCTTTTGCTCTAATAATTAAAACTAAATGTAGGAAGTGTTGCACTTAAGTTCTTTTGTAAAGTATTAATACTGGAGCATATTTTTGATAGATAATGTTGTGTGTATTTATATAATAATGAATCAAAAAATAAAAAAATACACCTACTTTTTCAGGCTTGAATTACTATCAGCATCAGCTTTTGGTTTATTCTCCTTGTAGCACCCATTCCCCAGTTCTTCAGCAGTAGCCCTATTTCCTATGATAAGGATGCATACGTGGCCCACAAGACGAGTGCCATCGCTCACCTCACTGTGCAGTACGTCACCATGTCCATCCAGGAACAGGAGCTCATGCAGCTAGCCGAAATATCGCTGAGGTAACGATACTGACCCACAGTTCTAAAAAAAATGTAGCAGCAATTCTGAAAAAAAGTATATATTTTTTTACAAGGGTTGGTCCAAGAAGAATATCACAGCTTTGATAGAATTGATAAAAGTTGGGGTGCAACAACAAATTTTGATACCCATGGATTGAGAGATCCTAGGGGTATATTTTTTTCCCTGTCTGTCTTATACTTTTAAAAACATTGAATTTTATACTTTGTGCAATTATGGTATTTGCTGTATCTTAATAATGCCATATAATCAATCCTCATATTTGATAGGGTAAAATGAATTCATCAATGTGACATGGACAAGTGAATCCAATAGCTAATTGACAGGTTGGACTACTTTTTAACAGCAAAATTTTAGTAAAAAGAAATAACAAAAGGCCCATGGGCCACATCGCTCACCTGACCACTTTGGCTAGGAAAAGTTAGAAATTGGATTATTATTATTGAAAAGTTTAAATCCAAAACTAAACCTTTGACCAGTTATGGTTTTGCTATTCTTGAGAAGATTTTAAAAAAAATTTCCTATATATTTCTATGTAAAACTTTGGTCGCCCTACCCCCCGGGGTCATGATTTGAAAAAAAACTTGAATCCACACTACCTGAGGATGCTTCCATATAAATATTTGTGGCTCCACCCTACCCCCGGGGATCATGATTTGAACAAACTTGAATCTAAACTACCTGAGGATGCTTCCATATAAATATTATCAATCGTGGCTTTGTTATTCTTGAGAAGAAGATTTTTAAAGAATTTTCCTATATATTTCTTTGTAAAACTTTGGTTGGCCAATGTGGCCCCGCCTTACCCCTGGGGGGTCATGATTTGAACAAACTTGAATCTACACTACCTGAGGATTCTTCCATATAAATGTGATCAATCATGGCTTTGTTATTCTTGAGAAGATTTTTAAAGAATTTTCCTATATATTTCTATGTAAAACTTTGGTCGGCCATTGTGGCCCCGCCCTACCCCCAGGGGTCATTATTTGAAAAAAATTTGAATCTACACTAACTGATCTGAGGATGTTTCCCCATAAATTTCATTTTTCCTGGCACAGTGGTTCTTGAGAAGAAGATTTTTAAAACATACCACCAAATTTTCATTAATTCCCAATTATCTCCCCTTAAATGAGGGTGTGGCCCTTCATTTGAACAAACTTGAATTCCCTTCACCCAATGATGCTTTGTGGCAAGTTTGGTTGAAATTGGCCCAGCGGTTCTTGAGAAGAAGTTGAAAATGTGAAAAGTTTACAGACAGACAGACGGACAGACAGACAGACGCCAGACAAAATGTGATCAGAAAAGCTCACTTGAGCCTTTGGCTCAAGTGAGCTAAAAACTGATTGATTTATTTTAAAGATTTGCTTGTGAAATTTTAAGTATCAGATAAAACTAGACATTGTCATGGCTAAGCATAACACGTTTTAGACTAACATGTAGCTCTATTTATGATTGATCTTTAGTGTAAAGTTGATGTAATCTACAGCTTTCTTTTTGTTGTCTAGGTCACAAGCAAAATAAACCTTTTGCTAATATCAATGTTTAACAGGGTTATTGATAAAATAGACATAATTGCCTCTAAAAAAATACTTAAATTATATTCTGAACACACCTTTTTTTTAAAATCCTTGACTGATGAAAGGCGCGGGGACACTTTATCTCATAGATTTGAAATTGTGCACTTCCGCTAAAATTGTTAAGAGACCACTTGTTATAATAGTCTCATTATCTAACTTCTTCCAGTACCTTTTTTTGTGTTTTTAAAAAACTAATGAATTGTGGGGGAAACAATGGTAATCTCAAATGGCAGCAGTTTGAAAGACATATCGGTAAACAATGTTATTGAATTAACCATTTGTTCTGACATAGTAAGCTTTAGCCCAAGTGTTTTGCTCCATTGATGCAGAAATAGTACAAATAAACTTACATTCATTATCCAAAAGCACTATAAAGCGATATCCTTTTCAGTAACACGTAAATTGATGATAAAACAAAAGAGGTGCTTCCTTGCGGAAGTAGCTTTTGATCGATATCAATATGGCTTCTGCATATCTAATTTTAGCTTCCAATGGTTTTCGATTCCGAACGGAAATATTGCTGAAATTATGCTAAGTTGTTTTATCTTGAATAGGTTAAATACCAAAAGAAATTTGTAGTTTTCTCAATTAAAAAAAATGTACCGGTATTAGAGTGACAGACTCCAAACAATAACATTGGGGTGAGAATCAACACAGGTGGATCAAAGGGAATGGATTAATTATTACCTAAATAAAATAATAATAGAAAGAAGGGAGCAAGAGTATACAAGCTTGAAAATCATTATGAAAAAAATTAAAAAGTTTTTTTATATTTTGACAGAGACTACATATTCCGTTTGACCAGCCACATTAACAACGCCATTCCAGACATGATGCGGTTACTGGAGGAACACAGTAAGAGACAGAACATGTACTACAAGACATACACTTCTTTCCTCGATCACCTGAACGTTTTACTACCTCTACTGAGAGAGAATCATGAAATGTCAGCCATCGTCAGGGATAAATACCAGAAGATACAGAACATTGTGTCCGATGTTAATCCTAGAGAGGTGCTGAAAAAGGTAAGCAAAAGAGGGCTCAGAAACGGGGTGAGGACGAGGGCTTCAGGGTTGTGGTTTACTATTTACATCCTAGGAGCCATGTGGGCCCCTTACTTTTCAAAGTTTAGGGGCCCACAATGTGATTTATGGGCCCACATACCGCATCAACAAAATATTTTAAAATGCTGCTTTTCTTAACCGCCAAATTATTGGTTTCACTAGGGCATACGTCTAGGTCACGCAAGTGCTTGTATCATATACAAATGTAATAGTTTGCACACCACACCAAAAAATCATGGTTAGCGTAGTGTTTGTTATGAAACCAGAAGTCTCTGTCGAGACTGTAGCTCTACTGGTTTATACTTAAAACAAAGGAAGAGAAAAGTAGCAGTTGGGACTTGAGACTTTAAATCAGCAATAAATAGAAAAATGATCCTTGCAACTCATCAAAATAAAAACCAATGCACAGAATTATGTATCTTAGTATAGTCTACTTGTGTGCCAAGTTATACTGAAATCAGACCAAAACTGCAGGAGGAGTAGCATTTTGAAAGAATTTCACAGAAATTTCTATTTTTAGTAACCATGGGCAACATTGTTCATTGAAATCAAAAACCGATGCACAGAATTATGTTTCTTAGTGTAGTCTACTTGTTTGCCAAGTTATATCAAAATCAGACCAAAACTGTAGGAGGAGTAGCATTTTGAAAGAATTTCACAGAAATTTATATTTTTAGTAACCACGGCAACACCGTTTATCGAAATCAAAAACCGATGCACAGAATTATGTATCTTAGTGTAGTCTACTTGTGTGCCAAGTTATACTGAAATCGGACCAAATCTGTAGGAGGAGTAGCATTTTGAAAGAATTTCACAGAAATTTCTATTTTTAGTAACCACGGCAACACCGTTCATCGAAATCAAAAACCGATGCACAAAATTATGTATTTTAGTGTAGTCTACTTGTGTGCCAAGTAATATTGAAATTGGACCAAAACTGTAGGAGGAGTAGCATTTTGAAAGAATTTCAAAGAAATTTCTATTTTTAGTAACCACGGCAACACCGTTCATCGAAATCAAAACCCGATGCACAGAATTATGTATCTTAGTGTAGTCTACTTTTGTGCCAAGTTATATTGAAATCAGACCAAAACTGTAGGAGGAGTAGCATTTTGAAAGAATTTCACAGAAATTTCTATTTTTAGTAACCACGGCAACACCGTTCATCGAAATCAAAAACCGATGCACAAAATTATGTATCTTAGTGTAGTCTACTTGTGTGCCAAGTTATATTGAAATCGGACCAAAACTGTAGGAGGAGTAGCATTTTGAAAAATTGTTTACAGACAGACAGACAGACAGACAGACGGACGGACGGACGGACGGACAGACAGACAGACAGACGGACGGACGACGGACACAGTACTATCGCATAAGCTCTTCTGGTCTCTGACCAGTAGAGCTAAAAAGGAAGTGGATTATTAAAATACAAACAAAGAACGGTCATGTTCTGGGAACAAGATGCTCGCCATGTGGGCGATCAAATTTTGATTTCTTCATCGCCCACTAGAAATTTTGATCCCATTGGCGAGTGGGCGAGTGGTTAACCACAACCTTGGGCTTGGAAACTAGGTCAGGACAAGAGGGCCCAGAAAATGGGCAGGAAGAAATTGCTCAGATACTGGGTCAGGAGAAATGAGCAGTGAGTAGGAGGTGGAGGTGAACCAGTAAAGGAGCTCAAACAAATACTTTTTTATTTGGAAATTCAACAAAATTTTTTTATATTATGTCCTTTTAGTAGACATTCACATTAATATAATTATGGAATTTCATTCAATTCGTTAGATTTTATTTCATGTTCATTCATTGAATTTAGCAACTCAGAGCTTGATTTTTAGGTCACCTGAGTAAACTCAGGTGACCTATTGCTATCCGTTTTTGTCCGTCGTCTTGCGTCGTCCATCGTGCGTTGACATTTGAACATTTTCAGCTTCTTCTCTGCAACCACTGAACCAATTCCAACCAAATTTGGCACAAAGCATTTATGGGTGAAGGGGAACAAAAATTGTGAATTTCATGATCCCTGCCCCCGTGCGGCCTGAGGGGTGGGGCCAAAACCACTAAAATTAATGCAATCTTTAAAAATCTTCTTCTTTACTCCTGGACATCAAGCAGTCAAACTGTTTGCATGATAGTAATCAGCATTGAGTCCTCTACCAAAATTATGAAATTCATGGCCCTTGGGTCAGGGGTTCTAGTGCTAGGGTGGGGCTAAATAAGTATATAGTGAAAATGCATTATTTCCTTGAAAATCTTCTTCTCTGCTCCTGGGTATTAAATAAACCAACTTAGTGTATAATTATGATGAGCAAGAGTGCCTCTATCAAAATTGTGAATTTTAGGGCCCCAGGGTCAGGGGTTCTGGGCGGGGCTCTATAGATTATATAGTGAAAGTATATGAATTCTTTGAAAATCTCCTTTTCTGCTTCTGAGTATTAAATAAACTACTTAAGCACATAGTTATGATGAGCAAGGGTGCCTTTTGTGATTTTAAGGCCCCAGGGTCAGGGGTTCTGGTGATAGGGTGGGGCTCTATTGATTATATGGTGAAAATGCATTTATTCTTTGAAAATCTTCTTCTCTGCTTTTGAGGATTAAATAAACTACTTAAGCACATAGTTATGATGAGCAAGAGTCCTCTTCCAGATTTGTGAATTCTATGGCCCCAGAGTTAGGTGTTCTGGTGTTAGGGCGGGGCTCTATTGATTATATAGTGAAAATGCATTTATTCTTTGAAGATCTTCTTCTCTGCTTCTGGGTATTTAATAAACTAACTAAGCACATAGTTATGATGAGCAAAAGTGCCTCCTATAAAATTGTGAATTTTATGGCCCCAGGGTCAGGGGTTCTGGTGTTAGGGTGGGGCTCTATTGATCATATAGTGAAAATGCATTAATTCTTTGAAAATCTTTTTCTCTGCTTCTGGGTATTAAATAAACTAACTTAGCATTTGGTTATGATGAACAAGAGTGCCTCTTCTAAAATTGTTAATTTTATGGCCCCAGGGTCAGGGGTTCTAGTGTTAGGGCGGGGCTCTATTGATTATATTGTGAAAATGCATTAATTCTTTGAAATTATTTTCCTTTGCTCCTGGGTTTCATACCAATGATTCAAGTATATATATATTTATGATAAAGAAAAGAAAGGAGCATCTAGCAAAGTGTTTTTAGCTCTTCTGAGCCAAAGGCTCAAAGAGCTAATGCTATGGCCATTTGTGCGGTGTGCGTCGTGCGGTGTGCGTTAACTTTTTAGAATATGGGCCATAATTCAAGAACCCCTTGGCCAATCAGTGTCAAATTTGTCACAGGGTATCCTTGGCCCAAGGGCTACCATTTATACTAAAATAAGGGTTGGGACCCTGAATCAAGGGGAGATAATCAGGAAAACAAAACAAAAAGTACTGGTTGCTAAAAAATCTTCTTCTCCAGAACCACCAGGCAGATTTTCACCAAACTTACATACAAGGATCAGGATATGTTGAAGATTAAAAATTGTTCAAGGCATGGCCCTGGGGCAAAGGGCGTGGTCTCAAGGTCACTTTAAAGTTGACCTAAATTTACAATTAATAAAAATGTTCATATTTTACTTACTATAAGGCCTAGGATCATCAATTCTTGTAAGTTGTTGCATCTTAGGACTTCACATCATGTTAACTCAAAAATAGGTCACAGTGACCTACTTTTTGAATTTTGCGGGCATTTGTTTTCAAATTGATTTAAAGGCATATTTTGGATGCATCTTGGGACTCTGAAAAATGTCAACCAAAATGTAGGTCACGGTGACCTACTTTTTACATCTTATGGCTATATTTAAGTATCTTAGGTATTTATTTGCTTAGAATCATTAAACTTTGTGAGTAGATGCATCTTGGGTTTTCGGATAGTGACGACCAAAAATTAGGTCACAGTGACCTACTTGCGACATTTTATGGCTATATTTAAGTATCTCCGGTACTTATTGGCTTAGAATCATCAAACTTTGTCAGTTGATGCATCTTGGGTTTTCGGAGAATGTCAACCAAAAAGTAGGTCACAGTGACCTACTTTTGACATTTTATGGCTATATTTAAGTATCTCTAGTACTTATTGGTTTAGAATCATCATACTTTGTCAGTTGATGCATCTTTGGTTTTCTGAGAATTTCGACCAAAAAGTAGGTCATGGTGACCTACTTTTGAATATCTCAGGTATTAATTGGCTTAGAATTATCAAACTTGGTCAGCAGATGCATCTTGGGTTTTCGGAGAATGTCGACCAAAAAGTAGGTCACAGTGACCTACTTTTTGACATTTTATGGCTATATTTATGTATCTTCTCTAGTACTTATCGATTTAGAATCATCATACTTTGTCAGTTGATGCATCTTGGATTTTCGGAGAATGTCGATCTAAAAGTAGGTCATGGTGACCTTCTTTTGAATATCTCAGGTATTTATTGGCTTAGAATTATCAAACTTGGTCAGCAGATGCATCTTGGGACTCTAAAAAATGTCAACCAAAATGTAGGTCACAATGACCTACTTACTACATTTTATGGCTATATTTAAGTATCTTAGGTATTTATTGGTTAAGAATCATCATACTTTGTCAGTTGATGCATCTTGGGTTTTCTGAGAATGTTGACCAAAGAGTAGGTCACAGTGACCTACTTTTCAATATCTCAGGTATTTATTGGCTTAGAATTATCAAACTTAGTCAGCAGATGCATCTTGGGACTCTGAAAAATGTCAACCAAAATGTAAACACGATGACCTACTTTCGACATTTTATGGCTATATTTAAGTATCTTAGGTATTTATTGGCTTAGAATAATCAAACTGTCACTTGATGCATTTTGTGATTTCCAAGAATGTAGACCAAAAAGTAGTTCTAATTGGCTAAGAATCATCAAACTTTGTTAGGTAATGCAACTTGGGTCTTTAATAGGATATTTAGGGTTAGAGGCTTCAAATACAAGTGATAGGTTGTACAATTTATCAGGAGAGCGATTCAAGGCCCTTGGGCCTCTTGTTTTTTTGCCCCCTGGGTCAGAGGATATTGGGGGGGGGGGCTACATAGTCTGAAAATAAATCAATGCTTTTTAATCTGATCTTTGGTATTAATAAACTATTTGGTTTTAAAATTTGCAAAATTTTGAAATATATGGCTCCTGGGTCAATGGTTCCTTTGGGGTGAGGTGCACAACTGGGTATAAAGTGGAAGTGCATTTTCTCTGTTACTCTGATCTATGTCTAGGTATTAAGTAAATAGAGTAAGCATTCTAAGTTTACAATTAAGCAATGGTGACTCTTTCAAAATTGCGAATTGTGAATTTCATGGCCTGAAGTGGTATAAACCAAATTCAATTGATTGAAAGTTGTTACACAGTACTCAGGTGATCTATAAGGCCTGTGGGCCTCTTGTTATAGAATTATGTTGATGATACATGTAACCCTTTTTGAATTGCAGGCTGAGAATCGATCAGAAGAATGTAAGGTGTACATGGATGTCCTGATGAACAAGATCTATGAGCAGGAGAAAGAGGCCATTAGTCACTGTGTGGGGTGTTTGGAGGAGGAAAACTGGTGTGTATACTTAGTACTAAAAAAAAGCAGCTTTCAGAGCCTGGCCTCAAGACCAGATACTGAGAACAGACTTAAATCATTAAGGGAATCAGAAAGGTTCAGTTCCCCAGAAGCAACAGTGTTTCATGGTGTTTCTCATAAAATTGCATTAAATTCTCCACGTGAACATGGTTCAAAATTAACTCCCAGTAACTCGATGTTTAATTCAAATTAAACTCTGCATGTTAACAGGGCATATATTACAAATTAAGAGTAAATCTTAAGTTTTGCCTGTTAAAACAAATTTTTTTCAAACTCCACTTACCAATGGCAGCATGCAGAAAGCTGAGCACCTGTGTAGGAAGATTGAGGAGATCTCGACGGCCTTCACCAAGGACAGGAAGCAGAAGACACTGTGTCCAGAAGAGGAGTATGTCCACGAGTCAGACAGGTAAGGCTACATGCACCTGTAATGTAGGACCACAAACACATGTAATATACCAAAAATACTCAATTTGGATTGGCCTATTAGGAAACAAGAAACATTGACTGTGTTTGAGGGCAACATGTGTTTTTTGTGATCAATTGTGTGACTTGAATACCTGGCTTCCTATGACCTAATTAATTACCTGAACTTTGACCCTATTACAGAATCCGGATACAGGACCTGTGTGTTCAGCTGGTCTCTCTACTTCAAGGTCATTGCCTGAGGAATCTGTCCAGAACGTACAGTGTAGTGGGCAAACAGATAGGGTAAGTCATGGTCAAAGGGGAATAACTCCAATATCAGCAACAATCAAGATGACAGTGTAGAAAACTTTGCTTCACTGCTTATCATATTAATGATTAT